>NC_137196.1:8621471-8651471 GCF_960531495.2 Zeus faber | reverse complement strand
TACAATAACGGACTGGGCCCGTCTGGGTATACCTACAGGGGCCCGATGACGGCCTTCACCCTGGCTGTGGCCGGACTCTCCTGGATCATCACCCTGTGTCTCCTGGTGACGGGGCTGACGATGTACTATCGCACCATCCTCCTTGACTCCCCCTGGTGGCCGCTGACAGAGGCCTTCATCAACGTGGCGCTTTTCTTGCTGTACATGGCGGCGGGCATCGTCTACCTGAACGACCTGAACCGCGGGGGGCTGTGCCACATGACGATAGGCGTGAACCCGATGCTGGGCAGCCTGTGCCGAGTGGACGGCGGCCAGATGGCGGGAACGGCCTTCATCTTCATCAACATGCTGATGTACCTTGTGAGCTTCCTGGTGTCGCTGAAGATGTGGAGGCACGAGACCACGCGGAAGGAGCGGGAGCGGTTCATGATGGAGGTGAAAATAAGTCAACAGAAACCGAGATAGTATTATACCCTTTATCTTATCAGAGTAAGGGAAACTTCTAGGGTTGCAGAATCCCATTACAATCCTTTTCCCAGAGCTTTAAAGAGGTTTCAGCCAATATGCTTACTGACCTCTTTTCATAGGAACGGGTCGTGAGTCTACAAAACACATATTTGCAAAAAATAAACAGAGAATTGAAATAAAAACGAACACTGATTGGAAAACGAAGAATTTCCATCATATACTGTATACCCAAAGCACAATGGAGAAAAATCAGCATTTCCTGTTCCAAATGTCAACAATTGCTGCTTTCCATAGTCGTAATCAGCCCTTTCTTCCTATGAATCACTGCATAGCAAAGAAAGGGACGTGTCACTCCCATCTCCCCCACTTTCTGTCCCTCCTGGGGGGAGTGTGGGTTGTGAGGCCGGAACCTGAGTAATAATATGACTTACGCAGTAAAGGCTGTAAAGGCTTCACTGCATGCTTGTCATCTTAAAGGTTATTTTGGGTATACGTGTCACATAAAACACTATGTTTATAAATAATGCATACTTTCACAGTGCATCAACAGATAGGGTGTGATGATGAGCCAGATGCATAAATAGCAAATGCATGTTAATCCTTGCATGGTGAACAGAGACACAAATGTTTCTTGAACGACGCTGGTTGGACCTTGTTATCAGTAATTACAGCCCGCCACTGGATACAATACAAGAAGACTAGCGCAATCGACTTTATAGACCGATATTTGATATCCATTTAGATACAGTAAGCTGGTAAGCTTATTTTGTGGCTGAAGGATTATGGATTATTTGACCCTTTCTTCATTTGTAGTCTTATCTCAAAACTCTTGGTTGAGCTTAACCTACATTTCTTTGTTTTATAACAATAAGCGTGTTGGCCATCCATCATGGGAATATGGAACGTATTTTTTTCTTGACCCTTCTCTTGACCTCAGGAGGAGTATCATCAGTCCATCCCATTAGCTCCAACCAATGCCAGGAAGATGGTGTTTAAAGGGGATATGAACGGGTCTGGAACTGAGAAACACGTTAATAAACAAGCAAACATCCACTTTGCCCATGAGGCTCCGGGCAGACTCCAGGACAGTGCCTTGGCTCCGGGATACGATCCTGGTGTGCAAGTTGTTGCAGACTATATCGTGTAAGTTATGGCTGAACCATCGTTTTTTCACCAAAATCCCCGGCTGCGGCCTAATTTTAAACAAAAATGTACGGGTATAAATAAATACATCAATAGATAAATCAAAATATATAAATCAAAATAGATAAAGACTTTAAATAAATAAATAGATAAATGAAAAATGAATAAAGGAAATAAATCAATAAACAAGCAAACAAACAACCCAACAACCAAATAAATAAATACATTTAAGAAATCCCTTATAGAGTATGTGCATATTGGCTAATGCAACCTTATTACAACTGGTAAACGAACCTCATGCTGTCCTGTCTAGGAAATATCCAGAGATTGGCTCTTTGGAAGAGAGGGAAAGGTACAAGGCTGTTTTCAATGACCAGTACCAGGAATACAAGGACCTGCACAGAGACATCACCACCGCCCTCAATAAGTTTCAGGAGCTGGACACCATCATGGCCAAACTCCTCCTCAGAAATGGAAACAACCCAGAGGTGAGATAGATATCATGACTTTGGTGTTCTTGTAGGTGTGTAAGTAAGTAACTTTACTTATGTAGCGCCTTTGGAGAGCAGAGATGTCACAAAGTGCTTCACAGCGGAAATAAGCCTAAACATGCAGAAATGAAACACAATAAAAACAGAAATAAATAAAGTCTAATAAGTCTAGATCAAGGAACAACCAGTAAACCCAGATCAGAGGGCCTTACAGACGACATACTGTAGGGCTGCAGTGGATCTTTATTATAGGCAAGTGCCTGGCCAATGTAGAGCTCTGTAGGTGATCACAAGAGCTTTGAATTGGATTCTGAATTTATTTGGGAGCCAGTGAAGAGTAAGAATCAGTGTCACATGAGACCTTTTGGAGGACCTGTTCAAGAGTTTAGCAGCAGCATTTTGGACCACCTGTAAACGATCGAGGGATGTTTTGCTGCGGCTGAGGATGTAAAGGGGTCTGGCCTGGAGGTGGAGCAGGGGAAAGGGATCCGGTTGCAGCAGAAGAGGGGAGCCGGGGAATGGAAGTGCATAGCTGGCGGGGCAGTGTGGTGGTGAAGCGACGACAGACAGGCAGGCAGAACGACAGGCAGGGGGAAAGATCCTGGGGCATGGAGGCACGCGTTAGTGTCTGCAAAAAACACGACACGAGGGATTCAACTTGGATTCAGGTTGGCCTGAGGAGTTGGTGAAGACCTGGGGTTTAGAAGCCGTAGCGGAGATGAGGTGTCATTTTGCCTGCAGGTGTGCCAGTGGAGAAGGGAGCCGGGAGAGTGTGGCCACACCCATGAGCCACGCCCACGTCAACATACACACGCAGAGGCACACAGGGGAAGACAGGAAACACAAAGGAAGAGGGAAACACATAGAAACATAAGGGAAACAAGCGACTGGAGGCACGACCGGGGCCGTGACAGTAGGATCTAATACAAACTGTGTTTGGTGATGGTGAATTGGCCATCTTTGAAAGTCTTAGCGATGAACTTATATTTCGATGACGCTGAAGACATTTGAAGACATTATAAGGATGGACAGGATTAAGAATGAGTACATTAGAGGGACAGCTCAGGTTGAACAGTTTGGTTGGAAAAGTGAGAGAGGCCAGATTGAGATGGTTTGGACACGTGTGTAGGAGAGATGAGAGTTACACTGGGAGAAGGAGGCTGAGGATGGAGCAGCCAGGCAAGAGGAAAAGAGGAAGGCCAAAGAGAAGGTTTATGGATGTGGTGAGGGAGGACATGCAGGCGGTTGGTGTAAGGGAGGAAGATGCGCAGAACAGACTGACTATTGCTCAATTTTAATGTCTGGCTTTCCCCCCCACCTCAGGAGCGGAAGACAATTCAAAGGATTCTGAAGCAGTACGAGAAGAAAAAGAGCGTGAGTGATAAAGTCGGCGACCAAAATCGTCTGCGCTTTCCATTCCCGTCACACTCGCCCAATCTGCTCCCTCTCAAGCCAATTCAGAAAACCATCCAGCAGTCATTCACACGTTTATAGATGCATTAGAATTGCTGCCGTTGTGTGACCGCCCAGGTGATGTTTGCTTTTTCAATAAAGCTGTTCGCCAACGCAAATAATATTGCTGTCACTTTTGAAAATGCCGGCGCTTCTTGAAACTCTCATTTAACACATCTACATCACAGACAGATTTGGGCTCGGCCCGGCAGCGGCACGGGAAGGGGGGCGGGGCGGGGGTGGGGTTGTGTAGGGAAAGAGAAAGAGATGGAGTAATTTAGGTTGCAATCATCCCTCAATAGATTGTTTCTGTGTGACTCCACAGGACCCCTCCTTCCTGGAGAAAAGGGAACGCTACAACTACATGAAGGCTAAACTCAGCCACGTGAAAAACAGGATCCGCAGCTTCGACACGGCAGAGAACCACAACACAAGGAGATAGGGAACATTGTCGCACTGATGAGATTGTTTTTATTTTTATTTATGCTATTTTGATGTACATTCCACAGTGTTTTAATTGAGAATCATTTTTTCATTTTGGTGTACAGTGAAGGTTTAGGATTGTTGTAAATGTATTTATTTTCCGAATCATGAGCTAAGACCCACATATTGACTTTATTATTATAATTGATATATTTATTAACATTGACTTACGTTGGTTTGAATGTTTGTCGGCCTCGTTTGGGATGAAACAGCCAACACAAAACAAAACACAAGGGAAATTTACAATGGAAATGTCCAGAAAACGTAAAATATTATTTTGTTTTCGTAATATTTTTTTTAATGATTACATTTTTAGTAGTAATTTTAAAAAGATGCTTGGGAAACGCGCGTAAAGATTTTCATGCTGCCATGAACTTTCTTTCTGTCTGCATTTTCTGCCGTTCATTTTTTCACATTATTTGACAGAACTCACTTCCATGCTGATTGGCCTTCACTTGAAGTATTATTTTATTGTCTTAAAAAAATGCTTTTTGGTTGAGCTGGCTTTGTCAGCCAGTCAATGTAAGACCTATACCCTATGCCGGATTCTTCAGTATACTGTATATTATCTGTCTGTCTACTTTCAAATGATAATAATTATTCCTGCAATTGTAATTCCATATGCCTCTCTGATGGACATTGATGAGAGAGTGAATCTACTAAAGTTGCTTGAAATAAGTTATGTTGTTTCATTGTTTTCTGGCTGAGCGACAAGTAACAGCAAAAGACAGATTCACCATTATCAGCTGGTACACCATAATTTACATGTTATTGTGTCGCTTTACTTTGCGTTTATCTATGGAATATTTACAACAGTGGGAACATATGGTGACATAATATAATAATATATACTAATATATTATACATTATATGGATGTATATATGTATACTTGAACGGTAAACAGAATATGGATTGTTCTACATCGAAAAAGAAGGATGGACGTGTGACCTGATTATTTGACTGCTGGCTTGTACGTATGTAAAATTGAAATCCCAAATGAAATGACTGGCCCTTGAGCGCCTATAAGGTATTAGGTTTGCATTACACTCATTTTTGACACATCAATAAGATTTGGGGTTCGGGAAATGTTTGGGGGAAAAAATAAAAAATAAAAAAAAGAAATATATAGATATCCTTTTTTTTTTTTCAAATACATTTTATTTTATTTTTCATCCAATTTTACTTTTTTCAATGGGTTATTACTCGGTTAGTAAATCGTGCTTTGTGGTTTAAGGATCAAATGAAAACTTTATTGCTTGAGCTCCTGAGTCAACAGGTTGGGTAGTGTTTCTGACATGCGCATTGCGCACAGCGGCGGGCGCCCCAGAGGACAGGCGGTGGCTGTAGAAGTGAATAAAATCAAGCCTGGTACGAAAGATGTCGTAATGATAATAATAATAATAATAATAATAAGAGAACATTTTAAGAGCTCATAGAAACTAGAATCTGAGTCAAGATGGAGTTTACAGCGGAACCAGGAGTGAAGGGAAGGAGGCTTCATGGAGTAGCGGTAAGTACTAACACTAACACTAACAATTACATTACGACCCTTTACCTGCATCATAATAGTTTTTTGTTTCGTCATACTGTTTATCACATTTTACCTTTAGCATTTGAGTGAACAGTTATTCATTTTCGTTATTAAAAATGTTATAAAAGGATTTTTATTATTAATAATAATATACAATATAGAAAACAAGATATATATTTTAATATAACTGAATAATCTTTATATGTTTTGTCTAATTTGGACATTTATGTCATTTAACTATTAATTAAATGGGGAACATGGACAGAAGAAAGTAATTATGGTTGAAGGTCAGTTGCAAACATGAGTTACACTTATTTTGAGTTTGGCAACCCCCAACTTGAATACTGTACCTTATAGTGGTACAATAAAGTGTGTGTGTGTGTGTGTGTGTGTGTGTGTGTGTGTGTGTGTGTGTGTGTGTGTGTGTGTGTGTGTGTCTGTGTGTGTGTATGTGTGTGTGTGTGTATCAATTAAACCAGATGGGGGGGGATAACTACGAGGGAAAGAAAGCAGAAAGGACAGATTGTCTCTCATCTCAGAAGGTAACAGTGAAGTGTTGAAGGTAACAGTGTTTGATCTGATCCAGAGGTAAACAGTTCGGAAGAGAGGGAACGAGGCGCCGGTGCACCTCGCGCGGCTGCTCCGGCTCCCCTCAGGTCTGAATTATTGAAGCCCGTCGGCTTGAGTTCCACAGGACTGACGGAATGGGGGTCAGCGACACCGGAGGAAGCGGGTCGGGGTGGGGAGGAGGGGCGGCGAGGCGCAGGAGCGAGGGAGGATGTGGTGGAACGGACGATTTAATCAATCAGGCTGAATGGATCGTGGTATTATTTTTGTATTTAGTCTCCAACAATGACAATAATATTTCCATCCAAGCATCTATTTTGCTCTATTTTTCAGGCTATTATTGTAATCTGGTTGGAATTCCATGGATCCATGTTTCCTGTGAGGACTTGGTGTGGGTGTTAAACCCGGCAGGAGACGCATGGAAGTGCTCTCCATCGTTTTTGAATAAGCCATACCGGCCTTTCTGGAATCCCTTCGAACGAGAACTCCATCATGTATGAGCCCCGGGAGTATGATAGCCCCCCGGTGTACAGCCCTCCGTGCAACGGCACCTCCCATAGCTTCTACCCACCCAGAAGCGTCCACTCCCCCCGGAGCCAGTGCCCCCCCTGCTCCTCCTACCATCCTCCTCCGGACTCCTACTACCCGGAGGAGAAGCCCCAGTACTTCTACCGCTGGTTCTCCCCGCCCGGCTTCGTCAAAACCTTCCAGGGCGCCACGGTGATCATGTGCTTCGTCATCTTCGCCTGCGTGGCCTCCACCCTGGTGTGGGACATGCACGGCGTGGGCTACGGGGTCGGGCCGGGCGGTGGCGGGGCGGTCAGCGGGGCAGGCTCGGGCTACTACGGTGGCAGCTACGGCTACGCCAACTCGTACATGACGCCCTACTCGGCCAAGTCGGCCATGATCTCCATGGCGGCCGTCAACTTCCTGGCGTCGCTGGGCTTCCTGGTGGGCAGCTTCTCGCGGGCGCGTGCCATGCGGGGGCGGGGGTTCTACCTCGCCGTGTTCATCAGCGACATCGTCCTAGCTGTCCTGCAAGTGAGTCGGAGCTACCGAAGCAGCACAGTTCCAGCGCACGTTTCACCGCATAAAACGTGTCAACATTGAAGCTGCATGTAGAGTTTCACTATTTAACATAAGTTAATACACGGCTCTGAAGAATACTCAGTTCTGATTGGTCGATAGTGGCAATCAGCAGTCAGTTATTACTGAATAATGGCCGCTGTCTGTTAATAATGACCGTTATTATGGGCAAACCCTTCTCACTGCTAGTATTTATTTCCCTCGTTTCACACCACCTGTACTGTATGCTAATGCTAACACTAGCTAGTGGGGACATCTTGTAATGCTACATAGAAACTACCATGGAGGACTTGAGTAGGGTTGTGAATACGGATATGTCCAATTTCACATAAATAACAGTAAATAGGTAAGTCATGTCTGAGGCAAAGTTTTACATTTTTTGTCGGGTGAATAAATCACTATATTGTGCAGCGGAAGCTAAGGAGTGGAACCTTTGTCGCCGCATGCACTGTCGCACTACGCATACTAGTTATGAAACTAGACATACTTAAAATCAATAGTTTTTCTCAATATATTATCAGATTTAGTAGGTAGCGGTGTTATAAGCTAGATAATGTGCAGCCAGCCGGTCATTAACGCAAAATTTGCCGTTTCAGCCGTTATTTTGCAATTATGACCGGTTGCCTGTACGTTATTCCCGTACGTATAAGGTTTGAAATATTTAGTATTGCCTAAAACACATGTGAAAATGGGTACAATTTGCTACTCTTTCGCCCTTCTCTTCAAGGGCATAATTGACATCATCTTCGTGATCGGGGTGAACCCGATGTCGCAGAGCTCGCAGAGCATGCTGTACAACCCCATGCTGATGATGTGTCAGAACATCCAGGGAAGCCCCAGCCTGAGTGGGAGCGTGGGAGCCGGCTTTCCAGGAGGCTTCCCCATGTACAACCAATACCTGTATCACTACTGCTACATGGACCCGGAGGAGGTTAGCTGGACGGTTAAATGTAAAATATTATATTCTATTCAATAATTTTCTATTGTCACTCTTATTTAAGGCTCATTTCAATCTCCCAGGCGGTGGCCTTAGTGCTGGGCCTGCTGGTGGTGTTAGCCCTGTCCCTGGCTGCTTACTATGCGTACAAAACGCGCAGCAAGATCTGGCGCCATGGCAAGCACAACATCCACTGGGACCAGCCGTTGGTCAGAGCCTCAGAGGGACAGGACGTCCAGGACTGGGTAAGTCCGACAAATAAATATTTCCTTATTTTTTCTTGTGTGGATAATCTGTTGTAATAAAACTCCAAACTCCAAACTTATTTTTAATTTTTATTTATATTTCTTTTACATGTTTTTTATGAGGCATTTTCCATGAAAAGAATCACAAACGAGTATGATAGACATCAATTGTCTACACTATTTATCTTAAAATTATATCATTATGCATACCTACATGCATTATCTATCTATCTATCTATCTATCTATCTATCTATCTATCTATCTATCTAGCTAACAACATTTGCCATCATTTGCTACTGCGCTGCGACAACATAAGATGAGGGTAACGACCGACCCGAACTCAAGCAGCTTCTTGTTTGCTTCTTGTTTATAGTTTAACTTAGTTTATCTTAAATTTTGCAAATAAGTCCCATTTTGATGGGTACAGTAAAAAAAAAATCAAAAAAATCAGTGTCACTTATTTTGCCTCTCCTATGAATTTGAGCGTCCTGACAAGCGCCTTCCTGTGCTGCGCCGCATAACAAAGAGGCTTTACCATATGTTTTTCTTTTTTAATTATAAACTATAAAACAACACAGATGTGTGCTGCTTTACTCTGAAACGCAATGATTGGTTTACAGTACGTCGTGCTATTTCTGCAACATCGTCGGCAATGAGCTGTGGCACATCATGTGGCTCATCTATCTATCTATCTATCTATCTATCTATCTATCTATCTATCTATCATCTAAAAAATAACATAATGAAATACCAGTTTAAACTCTGTGGCCCGGTAGCCAATAGATAAATGTAAGCATTCGATCCTAGTTTATACAGCCAGATCCACAGAACACATAACTAACTTTACATTTCTGTATCTTCGTTTTTGTCTCGTTTTTTTCGACTCAATGGTCAAAACAAAAAAAGCCTGATGGGGACTAGCTCACTTTCTAGATATTTGCTATTATATGAAGTCCCAGGACAAACAGAAAACATCACGTTTCTTGTGTCATTTTGGACTTGATACGCGAGTCACTGGTATCGACTCCCAAAGTACTGGTGTTTGTTCTCGGCGTGCCTGGTTTCACTGGAGCTGATCATTAACCAGCGAGGTGATAACAGATATAATAAAACTGGGCCGGAGAACCGTTGGATCCCTGACCACAGTGAACGCATCATTATTCCTGGTGCCTCTAGCTTAGAGAGTAGATGTTGTGTTTTTGCTTTGCCCACGCTCTGGGCCAGTGGATTTAGCTAGTATGAAAAACCCTTTTACTTTGTAAATCTGGAAGTTCCACATCTTCTCTTAAGTCGCTCATGTTGATGTCAGAAAAGTATCATTGCAGTCGTTTGAACAGCGTGTGAGATAAGATAAGATAAGATAAGGAAAAATGTATCTTATCCAGGGCTCAGCAGTAACGGTTGCCCTCGGTAACTAGATTGAATCCATTGGCAACTATTTCGTGGCTTCTGGTTGCCCCCTTTTGCAACCACTTTTTAATATAAAAAATAGGGACAGCAAACAGCAAAACGTGCACCCCAAAATAAATACATTTGTTGCATTAGTGATATTTAAAATGCTACAGTCAGAAACAGAACACTGAACGTGCATTGGTGGGTTAATTCACTCAGCCTACATGAGTCTCGTGTTTTGCCTGTAAGACTCACCTTTGAATGCCTTTATTCGTCATCTGTGATATGAAAACGTCAGATTTCCACACAGTCAGAGAAAGTAAAAGTGTGCATCCTACTCATAGATATGAATTCCCAGCACACCAAGGAGCGTTTCTCCTGTAGGGCTGCTGACAGTGCTGTCAGCCATAGAGCCAATCACAGTGGACGGCAGTAGAGGACGGGTTATTACAGTCAGGGATGCAAACAATTGGCTTTTCAGCAAATATCGCATTTTTCATGTAAATTTGGGTGACTTAATTGTGTGAATCGTCCGGACCGAACCGAAGAGATTTTTTCCAGGGGGTATTTTTTTTAATTCGTCAGCGAGAACGACGCCATCTGCCATCAATTAACTACTGGACTCACGCGGACACGGATCTAGTCTCCAGTTGAAAGCAAAGAAGCAATGCCGCGTTCACACGCTCAGAAAACTGTTATGGAAGTGATGTGTTCATGGGAATTCGGAAAATCGTCGGCTACCACCATACACATAGTATATTTCACACCTTTTTTCACCATACATGTGTTTGCATCTCTGTACAGTTAACTAAAACTCAATTAAAAACTATAACTAGATTTGAAAAAACATTTTAGTTAAAACTAGACAGAAAAAAACGAAAACTAACTGAAACAATATTGTGTACTTACTAACTAAACTATAAATATACAGGAAATGTCTTTAATTTAAGTCTTTTTTCTAGTCAGTTGGGTCAAATCTGTCATTAATACAGCATTAATAATGAGCCCTCAGACATCGTCTGGTGGAGAACTACTTTTAAATGGAAAGATGCAAATTACAATTTATAATTTTTAACAATGAGGGGACAAACAGGACTGTTGAGATACTTATTGTCTGTGTGGTGAACATATACGTGCAGGTGTAAGAGAGAGACAGGGACACAAGTTAATTGTGAACGGACGAAGTGTGACTAGAGGCGTTAGTGTTATCACAGCTCTTGTCTGTCTTAACTTGTGTTAAGACAAGTTGACAGACTGAAGATTCAAATTCTGTAAAGCATCAGATAAAACACTAAACTACAAATTATTTTGTTCGGTTACAGTAATTAAGTTCTTAAACATTATTTTCTGCAACATTTTCATTATTAAGCTGGCATATAACTGCATAGTATCTTTATTACTCTAAATTCTCTAAAATTAGAGGAAATAGGCTAATGATATAATGCCCATTTCATATTTGGGTCATCAATTTAGACCAGATCACGATCACTCCTCAGCAAATTATTTTTAATCACTATTACTCCCCATGATAGTTTAAGACTGTTTCAATGGATTCACTATCATTCAGCGAATGTTTAATCTTGAATTATTCTCATAGTATTTAGTAATTTTTTTTTATAATTCTCTCAATTTAAATCCAGATTCCCAGGTAAGCCAAACAAAGAAGTACACTGTGAATTGATTTGGTAAACAAAAAAAACAAAGCTATATAACTTAACCACTAGCAATTATTTCCCCTTCATGTCAACTCAATTACTTTTGGAGGAACAGAGTTGACGTGTCTTAAAATATGTTCTCAAAATGTGTTGGTGAATATGACATCTTCCTCTGAATGATTCAATTGCTCTTCTGGGATGCTCTCGTATAACAGTGAAGATGCTTGCCTTGCATGGAGGCATATATAATGTATGTGTTATGTATAATGTATAAAAGTGTTGAGTTCCCTCCGTGTGGCTGGACGAAACCTCCACAGTGCGCTGGCTCCAAATGAATGGTCCACTGGTGTTTTGTGCTATATTTTGCTGCATCCATTTGAAAGAGAAATTGAGTAGAAGTTTAGATTGGCTAGATAGATAGAGATAGGTATGCATATATAGATAGATAGATTGATAGATAGATAGATAGATAGATAGATAGATAGATAGATAGATAGATAGATAGATAGATAGATAGATAGATAGTAGAGGTGTGAATCTTCACTGGCCTCACGGTTTGATCAGATTACGATTCATCTGTCAATGATTATTGATGTATCACATCCTCAATTTTATATATTACTGCATATGGTCACGTTTTCATCTATAAATACAAGCAGTCAGATAAATCAAAACTGTCTTTATTTCAAAACCGCTTTCAAATATCAGACTACATCACATAGCTGTTGTACTTGTTCATAAAATAGAAATAGAAAATAGAAAGAAATGGTGTAGGCCTATTCTACCTATATTTTCAGCTCACACATGTTACATTGTTAAATAAACTAAAAAATAAATAAAAATAGATAAAAACATAGCAGCTCTATGAATGAATATGGCAAACATCACAAACATGACTCTAGTCTGAACACAGCAGAGAACAGACTGCAACAGTACTCCAATACTAAATAGCATTAAACTGCTAAGTACTTTATATAGTGTAGTGTATATAGTGTATATTTATGTGATACTTGTTCATAAAATAAAATAATATCAAAATGTAAACATAAATGTCTTAACATTCAATTAAATTGTAAACCAAATAAAATTGTATAGGCCTAGCCTACCCATAATGTGTGAAAATGTAATGAGGAAATGTGTCTCATGGACACGCCAACAGTTCAAAGGATCCTCAGTGAGAGGCAGCAGTGGGGCTTTACAGTATCTCGCCATTTCCTCCTCAGCCCTGGCCCTGGTGGACTTCGATTGTTGTTGATTACCATCAGTGATAGCACGTTCCAGCAAACTCACAAGCAGCAATGAGTCCTTTCTTTTGGGAGCAGGGGGCGCTGGGGCGCTGTTGGCACCGTGCTCCGGCAGCTTATCTCCCAAAATAGGAGCTTTTCTGTGTGGAGTTTGCATGTTCTCCCCGTGCTCACATGGGGTTTCCTCCACCTACCGTCAGTAAGGACCCCCACCAAAAACATGCACACATCATCGTCTGACCAGCGATGGACACTTGGTACCAGGTCCCCAGGCGCGTCGACAAATGCTGCCCACTGCTCCTGGCTGCCCCCCCGGAGGAAGGACAAGCCAGGATGGGTCAAATGCAGAGGCCACATTTCACCGGCCACCATCCAAAGCATGTGTGTGTGTGTGTATGTGTGTGTGTGTGTGTGTGTGCGTGTGGTGTGTTGCGTGACAATTAAAAAGATTCTTCTTCTTCTTCTAGAGTTCCTCTTCCCCCAGGCGCATTATCCGCTTCCGTCCTCTCATTCTGTGTTTGAGCAAAAGAAAGTATAGCATTAAACCAGCAGTTAGAACTTTCTCAGTCAATGCAACAGCTCACATCTATTAGAATAACTGTTTTTCCCAGTCTTCCCCGGTCCCTTAAAATGGTGATTCAGGGCAGAGGCTGCATGAAGGATATTCCTTTCTGCCTCACTGTTATACTTCTTATGGAGATCTGCTTTGATAGCATGCTTGAGCTCTTGGATCATCGGTGAGTCTCCGAATTGTATCCGTCATGTTCTGGAGGAGTTGTGCATTTAATGGAGCAATGAGACAAACAGTTGGATTGCTCTCCTCGGACATAAAATGCAGTGGCATCCTTCATTGGTTTTAATGCCTTCACTGCATCCTCTCTATTTGACAAATCTTTTTTGTTGAGAGTGCAGAGGTCGGACTCTTCTCTTCTAACCTCAGGAGATAGGATAGCAAGATGGCACCAATTGCATGTTATTGTTCTGAAAACCTCTCCACCATTTCATATGCGCTGTACCGCCTGGTGGCAACGTCAGTTTTCAGTTTATGACTTGGCAAGGCCAAGTGATTTGATTGAAGATGGTGGTTTGCGGTAGTGCTGCGGTGGAAGAATGTTGATACCCGTCGGATTCTGCCCAGAAGCCTGCAGACCGTGGGTGGTTTAAGTGCCAGTTGTGATGCAAGATTCAACGTATGAGCGAAGCATTTTATATGAGAGAATTTTCCGACTTGCGCTGCAACCGCCATTTTAAATGCCTTCGTCACCAGAACTACATCTTTATCTGTTAGCTGCCATTCTTCCACCACATTGAACAGTAGCTCCGCCAGAGGAGAACCCGTGTGACTGTGATAAACGGCTCTCGTTTGCAACACGTGATAAAAGCTGCCAGTCCTCGCTAATATAATGTGCAGTTATTGTTACATACGAGTCAGTTGCCACAGATGTCCAGGAATGACATGTAGATTGCAGGTAAAGTCGTTTCTGTAAACTGACTTTGTGATGGGAGCTTATATCGTGGCTCCAAGCTCTTCAGCAGGTGGAGAAACCCGGGGTTCTCTACAACGGAATAAAGGTTGTAAATAGATCCTTAGCTATGAAAGCTGCCACAGATTGGGTGATTCTACTCCCTCTCTCAGAGTTGGACAGCAAAGCTGACAGCGCCTCCTAAATTCTTGGCTGATTAGCCGGGATCGCTGTATTCTTTACGGTTGCAGACGTAAGCACAGGGTGAAAACAGCTAACGTGGTTCCTCAAATTCGTTCGTAATACCAAAGTATTAAATTTTTGTGAGGCAGATTTTACACACAGCGTGGGTATTGTCCAGTCCGTGCTTCCCAGTAAGTTCATTATATCCGAAATGTGCCCAGATATACGCTTTCAAAATACTGGGTGCATTTTAAATCATTGCTGCTGATCTCTGCCTCTCTCCACCATATCTTCCAATTACGAAGGTAACGCCCACAATCCCACAATTCAATGCAAAAGAGCGCCGTTACTGCGTGAGCGACATAACTCTACAACTTTATTGTCCAGCCGAAGCCGGGCTGTAGGCTGTTATTTTGATCACAAGAAAATATGTAAATAAGAAATAAATGGTATGGTTGTTGTTTTTTTTCCATCATATTTCCAAACTCCCGATTATGTTCTGTCACTGCATCGATGCAGAATCATCCCCATCGGCATCGCGATGCATCTTAGAATTGAGAAATTTCCACACCATAGATAGATAGATAGATAGATAGATAGATAGATAGATAGATAATTTTGGTGTTATAGCAGCACAAATAAAAACAATAGGAAATAATTGAAATTGAAATTAAATATATATTTTTGGCATATACTGTATGTTATATACTGTAAATTTCAATATACAAAAAACCTAAAAATGAATTAAAGTTTTTTTTAAAAACGTCAATATTCGATAAACCTAAAAATGGAAGTGGAAAATGCATAATTTGGAAATATACATTCAAGCTAAATTTACAATGAGCAACCAACCTCTATCAACAATTCACATTCTGACAAAAAAAGGAAATTGTCCAAGTTGGCGGGATAAATATAAAGATATGAAATCATTATAAGATCTATACTTATACTGTGTGTTAAACCAAAAATGGATAATATTTAAATTTAGAGTGTGTGTGTGTGTGTGTGTATATATATATATATATATTTATTTTATTTTTGGCATAGTATTTCAGATAACAGTCAACAGAAGCAAGATTTTGCATTTATTATTATTATTATTATTATTATTATTATTATTATTATTATTATTATTATTATTATTATTATTATCATTATTATAAACAGGACAGGTGATAAAGTGATTTATTTCTAAATTTTGAATAAAGGGGAACAGAGTAGTAGGGTTTGATTATCCTTTCAGGTTCTTCATATAAAGCTGTTCTCTCGCCTTTTTAGTATTTCCACCTGGACAAGGCATTTTCAAAAAACGATTGTTGAACATTGTTTTCCCAAAAATCTAAATGTTCATTTCTTTCAAAAGAAAATCACAACTTCCATCCGGCCGTCTGCCATGTTCCATCCCAGACATCCTCACCTGCAGTTTTCTGCTCGGCGTTCTCGTCTCGGAGTCACAAGCACTAACTGGACAGTCATTAGATCTGTATCTGTGGCTTGTTGTTCCAGACATTTTACTCAGCTCCATGTGATGAAATTTCCCAAAATAGGTCAAAATCTAAAGCTCATAAATAATGCAGCACAAGACAGGGGAAGTGGATTAGGGTCAGATTATACAACATACGGCAGAGTTTGGAGTGTCTTTTAGTCTCTTGTATCAAGCTTGTGCTTCGATGACGCCGTTACCCATTCACGTGGCTGTTAATGCTGAAAGCCGTTGAGGAAACTTGTGCTGTGTGTGGGGTTCCTTTCAGCCGAGTGGCTCCGACGCTGCTGCTGCTGCCGCTAAGAATAGCAGAGAACGGAGGACGCCAGATAAGAAGCTAATCGCTCCAGAAGAAAGGTGGTGGACAATGATGGAGTCTCTTTGACTTAAACTACTGAGCATCTCACCGTGCCTCGGGCAAACTTTAGTCATGTATTTTTTAGCATAGGTGTGCGTGAGCGTTGAACACAGAGAATTTATGGATGTCGTCGTCTGCAGATACACGCAGAAATGAAGAGCCAGCTGAACAGAATGTCTGGCCAAGAAAACTGTCCATTGTCCTCCTGGCCTGGTTCCTAGTGACGGAAGAACAAGTGTGAGGCTGAATGTCGCCTTAGCCATGACATCGCTGGTGAAAATGCTTTCTTAATGTGGGTGTATTCATGCATATGTTATCTTTTTCACTGCACCACCAGGGCCTTTTCCTTCAGTAGGACTCTTTGAACTTCTCTGCTTTAACAGTCTGGCCACCAGTCCAATTTGGAGCCTCTTGGACTGACAACGTTGCTGCCTCGGTTGTTGGCTTGATGGAATGTCTAGTGTGCTAGAATTTTGGGGAGTTGGTGGCCTTGTGATGACTACAGATGATCTGTTCAAAAGACGCTGACTAGCGTCGCACTTTTTGCGGGCACAGCGCGGTCCTCTCTCGCCGTCATGTCCACCGTCCGTCTAGTCACGCTTTAAGAAGTCTGGACTAGATGATCTTAAATGGCAAAATAATGGGGTAGTCTAACGGGGCGTTTGGCAGACTGAGTACATAATTAATGCAAAGTAATGCAAGTGCTTTCTTGTGAATGTTTAATAAGAAACAAGCGTTATTTAAGCTCAAGTATTCAGCTACAAAATAGTCAGATGAGCTTTTCTTTTTTTTAGCTTTTTGTCTTTTTTTCTGTTTTATTTCTTTTTGAGGTCCATGTGAAAAGAGATATACTAGACCATTTTCTTGTGGCATTTGCTACCCCTCACGGATTTCAAGCTTTTTGGATCAACACTTTATGTGTTTATTCCAAAGTTAAGTCAGCTCAATATCAACTGACGATCACTTGAGTATCAACTTAATACTTAACTTAGTATCAGCTCCTCTGCACATTGAGGACTCCCTAAATATTTGGCATTTGGATACATTTTGCTTTGAGTAACTGTCCATCCATATGCTTAACCTGACCTTAACCAGACAACATCATACCTAAACTCATACCATCTCTAACCTTATACCTAACCTTAATAATTGCTAATCTTATATCAAACCATTTTGATTTCAGATATTGTAGCTTAAGGTATTTATTTCCAAGTTAATACTCCATAACCAAATATAGGGTACAGTATGCGATAATGTGCACTCAGCCAGTAATTATAGCAAAATAACCCCAGGCAGGATCTTGAATCACTCTGAGGGGTGTTTATTTGCGATAATGACCGCTCCACTTTAGCTTTCTATCGCTATTCCAGGTGAACCATGTGGGAGAGGGGCGGAGCACCCAGCAGGCACCCACTGTCGTCCTATCAGAGAGGGCCATGCCAGATCTGAGGGCGGGGAACAGCGTAGTTTCCTGCGGCAACGGGGTGTTCAACATCT
Source organism: Zeus faber (assembly GCF_960531495.2). NCBI lineage: Eukaryota > Metazoa > Chordata > Actinopteri > Zeiformes > Zeidae > Zeus > Zeus faber. Next base: position 8,633,791 of record NC_137196.1, on the reverse strand, counting down.
ACAGCGAGGGCAACTACAAGGACAACGTGTGAGTATGGGCATGTTGGCCGAAGTTGAACCAAACACAGATAAATAAAGTGTTTATTCGTTGGCCGCAGGTACTCATTGAACAACACCAACGGCTGCGGCGCCGAGCCTCTGTACCAGAACATTGGCGTTACAGGAAGTGTGTCTTCAGAGGAGGCTGACAGCATCAGGAAACCCATTCAATATGTGAAGGAACCGGGTCAGAACCAGGAGTGTCGTCCCCCTACTCTTGATGCGACAGATCCCCATTATGGGACCGGCTACAATACTGAAGGAGACACTGGGGACGAACTCAACAGGGATCACAGAGATTACCTCCATAGGTGGGCCGCCATCCCTGAACGAACGTTACCTTTTGTTTAACATTCATACCGTTTTATGCACCCCTTAATGGACGGTTCTCATGCAATTCAACTAAGGCTGTACCCGGAGATCACTTCGGACCAGCAGCGACGTGAGTACAAGAGGGAGTTTGGGGAGGATCTGGCCCGCTACAAGACGCTCTGCACCGAGATGGACGACATCAGCTACCAGATCCACAAGCTGAGTAGGGAGCTGGACACCCTGGAGGAGGGCTCCATGAAGTATCAGGTAGAGCAAGTCTGGCAAATATATTTTAAAAGCCAACTCCAGGGAGGCAGAGATGTGTGGTGAATGACAGAAGCTCTATTGACATTGTTGAAATCCCTGTTGGTTGCCAGTAGCTGGCAGTGTTTCACCCAGAGCGGTAGGTAGTCTCACTGATACAACCATTAAAAAGTCAAATGTATCGTAAAGGTGATTGCTATGCAACACTGTGTTTTTGTTCATATTTTTATGACAGTGATCGGGATCTGTGACTTTCTCTTGTTAATATATTATTAGATGAATGTATAATCCAGTATTTGGCTGTATAAGCGCTGACAGCAGTTTTGCTCTCCATCCTAGGGTGTCGCGGATGAGTACAACAGACTAAAGGATCTTAAGGAGGTAAATAGAAATTAGGGATGCACCGATATGCACCTTGTTGGCTGCCGTCCATAAGAACAACGGCATCTGCGATCGATTTTAGAAGACGCTATCAGCCAAACTGATATTTTAAACATCGGTATCGGCCCATAATTACACAATCCGTGCATCCCTAATAGAAATGGTTGCTTGTGGAGTGTTTAGGGGTTTTTTGGTCAATGAAGTTATTCTTTATCATGAACTAATGATAATAACCATAATGATAATGAAAATTATTTCTAGAAATAGCAGTTGATATGTGCAGTACTGCTATCTATACTATCTAGCTTATATTCAACATGCTGAAATGTTGGCGTACTCTCCGTATTTTGAGGGCTGGCACATAAAAGCCCTTTTTTCTCTCTGGGTGTGAATCCCCTGAAGGAAACACAGAAACACATCTCTGGAATTCTTCCTGGTGAGATTCACTGATGTATTAAGGGGCTTTTCTCACCTCCGGTAGAACTGGTTCAGCACATAAAAGGGTGTCTGGGGGAAAAGCTCTGGAGAGGCAACAGTGACTTGTTAGGGGTGTTTTTTGTGGACAGACCTGTTGAGATAGAGCCTCGCCTACTCCGCAAATGAATGATGAAAATACATCCTTTTAATTCACGTCCACAAGGTGGTTTTTCTGTACATTTAATGCATTTGATGAATGAACGTATTGTTGTTTCCCGCTTTTCCCCAGTCGCAGGGCTATCGAGGGAAAAAGAGGCAGAGCAAAGAGCTGAGGGACAAACTTTTCCACATCAAGCGACGGGTGAAGAACTTCGATGGCGGTCTCTGCTAAACCGAGACAAAGAGCTCGGACAAACTGGGACGGACGGCACTGATAAGGAATACATTACTTCCAATTCTCGTCACAGAACTACATATTTACAACTAAAACTGCTATTCTCGTTTTGTTGGCGACCTAACCAATGTGATTATTTATACACACAACCCTATTTAATTTAAGATAAAAAAAAAAGGATCAATTGGAGGTTGTTTTTTTTTACTTCTGAAGCTTTCTACGGCTTCAGTTGCTGTTCTTCAAACGGACCCCAACGTTTTGGGGGGGTTTTTTTGCTGTTGTTTTTTGCAAAAGGCAGATTAGAAAACAAACACGGCGGCACAGTGATCTCTTGAATCTTTAATAATGTTTTTCCATACACTTAAAATTTATAAACTAGGAGAGCTAAGAAACAAATATAGGAAAACATTAATTTTACATCGGTTGGTGTCTCTTTGTGAAATAGTCCAGTCCAGCGTTTTTCAGGTTCAAAGCAGAGCGTCCTAATTTCCAAACGGCAATGGCGTGGAGTGTGGGGTGGATCTTAAGAATATACCTTGAATTAGTCGTGTGGTACCACCATTAAATGATGCACAGTCTTTAGTTTTTATCAACCATTTATGCCACAGTTAGTCCTCCTGAAATATAACCACCTTTACTTTTATTTAAAAAAAACTCTTTCACATTGTTACTCCTCGTCTGATGCGTGGGCAGTATTTAATATTCGCTCTGGAGATCACCTTTTAAGAAATACCGGCTAGTATCGGTACAAAGATGGGTTGTCTGTTTTTTGTTTTTTTTTGTTTGTTTTTTTAATTGACGGAGGTATTTTCGTTTCAAAATATTAACATTAAGAAGAAGAAAAGAAATTAAAACACATGGCAGGAGAGCCGACAATTCAACTCAAATATCAAACTTTAGATAAAATCTTTTTTTTTTTTTACGGACTTACATTCGAAAGAATGAAAATTTCAAAAAACGTAGTAGAGATCCAAAACAACATTATAACATGCAGAACGACTTGGCCTCAACATATATACACATTTCAATACCTTTAGGATTTTTCACCCGCCCACAGACTGGATTGACCAAAAGTTGCTTAACTGACAGATATACAGGTGATATTATTTGCTTGACACCATTTCCAGAAACGCCTACAGTTTTGCTCAGCAATTATCGATATCGTTCAGTGGTGAACACGTTTGGTCGTTAACTCTTCGACTTGAAACCCGAAACAAAAAAGAAAAAAAATGAAAAAATCTGCCTGTCTGTCACATATTGGTTTGAATTTATCCTCTTCGGTCACAGAGAAACTCAGTTTGTTGATGCAACGTGTAAAAACTTCAGTTTGGGTTGTCTTAAAAAAAGAAAAGGAAAAATAAGATACAAGATGAACGTCATTTCTTATGTCCCCAAATTCATCATGTAACAAGGCAGTTTGTCGAAAAAGGAAGGCGGCTTGTGGTGAACAACGTTTACAGAGGTTTTGCATTTTAAGGAATTATCAGACTAGAGCATTCTGACGTCCCTGTGAGGTATTAGTCCATCGTCGTGTAATTGTGGCTTTTTTTTTTTTAAGTTCGCTGTGAATGATTCTGAACGTTCTCATTTTCTTGTTTTCTGCCAACCAAGCGGCCGTTTGGGTAATCGGTTTATCTGCTGCCTTCCAACACCAGACCCCGCTCTCGTGACCTTGCAGTACTTTGGTAATTCTCCTGGTGTCCTCTACCCCTTTTGGGATGTTGGTCGACTCCCCCATACTTAACGTTAATGGTGAGGTAAAGCCATTTATTATCTTAAAACACAATGCCCTTGAGACCTTTACCAGCTGTTGGACTCCATAGTTTCTGTACGTTGACAGTCTTTGTGCTGTGATAGTGACGGCAGTAGTAGTGATGAATGATACATAATAATAACACATGTCAATAAAAAAAAATTAGCAGTTGTTGCAGCAAAACTTGGGGAGTTATGAAAGCATTTTGCTGACCTTGAGTGGCAGGACTTTTGTTTTTGGAATTTTTATTTCTTGTCTTTAAGCATGTGCATTCTCAGTCACGACGGCAGGTTGTTTGCCGTTTTGTTTGTTTGGGACCGGCCGTACCGCAGCCCAGGACTTGGTGTTTGCCTCCGCCCCGAGACCTGGCACCGAAACTGAGTCCGATCTGGCGGCGGATCGTCCGCTCCGCAGGTTTACATGGAGGCCTTGGGTTTTCGCTCGGTGAGGGGGAGGTGGTGGAGGAGCGCAGTGGCTGGAGTGGAGCACGCTACGGCGGCCAGCTGGCACCAGGGAGGGGAGATGCAGAGCCGCACAGATGGAACATGATGCGTCAGGAGGGTTCCCGCAGGTCCTTGTCGTCACTAATCCCAAGGCGGGGACCTCGCCCACGGCCGAGGGAGCGGGGAAGAGTCCGGGGACGGAGGGCGGGGCACAGGCTACTGTCCCGGGACGTAGGGCCAGCTGATGGAGCTTCCGGAGAGCTGCATGTCGCGGATCAGCGTCTCGATGGGGGTCTTGCCGACCAGACGCATGAAGAAGAGCTGCGAGATGAGGCTGGCGGGCACGGCGCGCAGGGCCGGCAGGCGGAGCAGCAGGCGGCCGAAGCGCTGCGGCTGGTTGGGATACTGCATTCGCTCGTACTCCGTCAGCGCCACCTGGGCCTTCTCCTGCAGGGACTCCACGTGGACGGGATCCGTCAGCCCGCAGGCGTCTGGGAGGAAGAAGAAGAAGAGTTACGTCCGCGTCCACCTGGGCGGGTTACGTTAAGAGTCGTGAGCGGCGGGAATCCCAGCAGATGATGCCGTCCATTGGCCCTGAAGAGCACGAATACGAACGTGTTTCCCTCATCGTCTCATCTCACCAGACCTGTCTGTTACATTAAAGGATACGTTTGCCATTTTTCAAGCCCGGCTATACCTTTATGGCACAACCTATAAACGGCATAACATATATTTTCCATAAACTGTGACACACGGGACTATAATGCAAGGTTAAACATTTTTTTAAGGCTCAAACATTCGCCCCATTGGACTCCTTTGAAAGACAGTGAGAAGCTGCAGCAGAGTGATACGTTTCTCAAGTGGTAAAGCATTCAGCGATTTTATCCTGTTAAACCTATTAACAGGATTAAATATTTTCTTCTCTTACAGTTTGCAGTTCTTTGAAATGACCTACTCAGACTCTGATGGACTGTTTAATGTGCCGGTTAATTTATATTGAGAGCACACATTACAGATGCTGTTTTCATTAGTATGCCAGGAGATGGTGCCATAGCAAAGAGAGACGGAGTCGGTGGCCAGCCTGCTCAAATATTGTTAAGACAATAACAGGTGGGACAGAAAGCACTAAGGCCTTTAAAGTAATAATGTTCCAATGTGAATCACTGTATATGGGATTTAGAATTTCATAAGTATTGAAAATAAAAGTCTTTTCAAAATTGTATCTAAATATCCAACCAAAAAAAAAGATATACACTACTCACAAAAAGTTCGGGATATTCGGCTTTCGGGTGAAATTTCAGGATGAACCTAAAATGCACTATAACCTTTACAGGTGAACTTAATTTGACCTTCTCTAAACTTTTGAATGTCCAACTGTTCAATGTTTCAGTACTTTTTGCACAACTTGCTGTTCTCTAACAAGGAGCTGAACGGCAAAATTCACAACAGGTGTTTGATCCATGAATCGACCAATACATTTCCTGGATCAATTAGAATTGGTATTTAAACAGTCCTCTTCATCATGCTGTTCACATTTTGACATCATAAGACCAAGACGACACCTAACAACTGATCAACAGCACCTCGCCAATGCGAGGCTTTAAACAGGATGTTCTCAGAGGGAAGTGACCACTGAGCTTAGAGTGTCACAGAGTGTCATCAGCAGGTTGCAACAGAGATACAGAGAGACTGGAAGAGCCACAGAAAGGCATAGAAGTGGACGTCCTTTGGCCACATCCCACACTGATGAGCGCTTCATTGTGAACAGTGCCCTGCGGAACCGGATGATGAATGCCACTCAACTCCAGGCACATTTAAGGGAGGTGAGAGGCACCCAAGTGTCACGTCAGACCATTCAAAACCGTTTACATCAGCGTGGTCTATGTGCTAGACGACCTGCAAGGGTACCTGACCACACCACCAGGCACAGGCATCATCGTCTTGCATGGGCCAGGGAGCATTTAGGCTGAACGAGGGACCAGTGGCCTCAGTGCTGCTCTCTGATGAAAGTCAATTCACGTTGAGCAGAAATGATGGCCGCCAACGATGTTGGAGACGTCAAGAAGAGCGCTATGCATCAGCCACTGTTGTCACCAGACCAGCCTTTGGTGGTGGTGGTGTTACAGTGTGGGCAGGTGTGTCTAGTCAATACAGAACTGCCCTACACTTTGTGAATGGTACAGTGACAAGCCCATACTACCTGAATAACATCATTAATCCAGTCATTGTGCCCCTGCATGAACAACACAGGCCTAATTTCATCTTCATGGATGACAATGCTCCAGCTCATCGAGGTCGCATCATTAGGGAACGGCTGCTGGAGACTGGGGTACCTCAAATGGAGTGGCCCTCACTTTCTCCTGACCTGAATCCAATAGAAAACTTATGGGATCAGCTGAGTCGCCGTGTAGAGGCTCGTCACTCCGTACCCCAGAACCTCAATGACCTGAGGGCCGCCCTTCAAGAAGAGTGGGGGGCCAGGCCTCAGCAGACAATAAGTCGATTTGTGAACAGCATGAGACGTCGTTTTCAAGCTGTAATTGATGCTCAAGGGCACATGACAAGTTATTGAGACATTGACATTTTTTGTTGTGGTAAACCCACCACTGTTGTTGGCTTTTGTTTCAATAAATTGCTTGAGATGAGGAAATCACCATTGCATGCTTCTACTTAAATGCCCTACTTTCATGATATAATATCGCTGGAGCGTGAACTTTTTACATTTTCCATAAATTTTACCCAAAAGCCAAATATCCCTAACTTTTTGTGAGTAGTGTATATTTTCTAATTTTCTAAATTTCTAACAGGGGAAAAAAATGTAAAACGAACTTCCAAACTGGGGTCCACAGCCCCCCTAGGGTCCTGAGAGGAAATTGCAGGGGGTCCTCAGCAAAAAAGATTTTTCACAAAATGTGTATATAGGGTATATGCACTCAACCTCACCAACGACAGTGAGGAACTTTTTTTTTTTTTCAAAATTTGCACTTTTTCTCAGCAAGTTTTAAGTTGCATGTTAAACCTCCCAGTGGTTTATTACCTGGGGAGAAGAGAGCGATGGCCTTGAGACAACTGTATTCCGCCGAGTCCACCTGGAGCCGGGTGAGCTTGTCCACCTGGTCCTGGAACACCCGGACCTGGTCCATGAAGGACACCACGCGCTCGGCGGACATGGGCGAGGAGTGGAACCCCGCCGCGGCCAGCAGGGGCGCCATGTGGAGGGGGAGCGCCGACTGGGCTGCATTCAGGATGAACAGCTCGCTCCAGCTCAGGCGCAACAGCGCCACCTGGAACGACAAATTCATGTGAACTTAAGATACAAATAAAAACAAAATGAAGATCCTAAATGCACCAAGGTGTTTGAAAGCCCTAATTATTTAGTTAAGGCAGTGTTCACCTACTAACCTGTCGTGACACAAGACGCGCAAACAATGTTTTTGTTTGCAAACGATTCGTACTCATAGAAGAAATCTTTTCAACAAGTTGGGAAAGAGTAATTTTATTGTAACCAAGAGCTTTGAGATGTGTCCGAATCAAGAAACAACAAAGGGTCGGATTGTACAAATCTACTGAGTCAGTGGTCATGAGCAGAGTCTCGATATAAGAGCCGAACGTTTCTATCACTACTAACCTGGTCTGACACTGGTAGTTCTGGGAAGTAGGGGATGTTTCGGGCCCACTCAATGGTGCTGAACAGCAAGCGGGCGGCCAGTTCGCAGATGTTGTCGATGCCCATGGCGTTGTCGGGCCCCGCCTGCTGGCTGTACTGGTGTCCGTAGCGGCTGCTGGGGTATGGCTCTGCGCGGAGCAGCTGGGAGATGAGTTCCGACACGGGCTGACCCCCGCCGCCGCCCCCGCCATTGTTGTTGTTGTAGAACTCGCCACCGCCTAGCCCGCTGGCGCCCCCTATGGGCGTGATGGAAGGGCTGAGGCTGGGCTGTGGGGGGATGCGCCCGCGTTGGACTGCTGAAGTTGGGTTGGGGGACAAAGGGGAGATGTGGAGAGGAGGAGAGGAGAGGAGAGGAGAGGCGAGGCAAGCAGAGGCGAGGAGAGGAGAGGAGAGGAGAGAGAGAGTGGCACAAAGTAGGAAGGAAAGAAGACAAGGGCAGGGGAAGCGGAGAAGACAAAAGGAGGATAAATTATGTCGAAGTGAAAGGAGGAATCAAAGGGGAGAGGTAAAACATGGGATTTGGGGTTGAGGAAAATACGGAAAAGGGAGAAGAATTGAAAATGAGCTGGATATCTCCGGCGGACCGTGAACGTCAGATTATCAAACAGACGCACTTGGGTTGGGTTCGCGGGCTCAAGTTTCCAGATTAAAAAGGAGTACAATCGAGCTGCATAGGTCATTCAGCAACGCGCGGGCCACATGAAGGTTATCTCCGCATAGTAATGCAAAGACGGCAAATGATGGGTGTAGAATTATTATTTTTTTTGTTTCATTTAAATTTCAATTTCCTGGCAATGTCCTCCCTCGGAGTATTACAATACGCTTCTCTCAAGACAAAGTAGCGGATGGCTTCCATGCCCTGAACAGAAAGCATGGCGTGCCCTTGAGGGGAGACAGAAGACGGATGTAACATCTGTTACACACAGCGTCACGGCTTGTACCCAACGGCTACGTAGAGACACCCAGTGATGAATGACTCCTTTCAGCGGCACAACAGGGTACTGTACTCGTTTAAAGTTCGGTGGTGATATTTGTTTTGAACTTGCAATATCCCCACCGACGGTCTGGACAGGACTGACATCACACCCAGTTCGGCCCAGCGGTTTGCAGTAAACGCCGCCCCGTCGGGATTCGATCCGATCGACTCCCACCAGGGTTAGAGGGGTTAGCGTAGATACTACCGTAGGGCTTAAGGCTGATAGATCGGGGGCGCAGGTGTCTTAGCACTGTATCCCACTCAGTCACTTTTCTCTTACGCAGGCACTAGATTAAGCCACTTAGCGTGTCGGCGTTGAGCCGACACGCACGACTAACAGCCATCGCTGCGCGGCATTTACCCCCCACTCCGCCGGGGCTGCTGTGGTGGTGGAGGCGAGGTAATGACAGAAGCAAAGTTATCACCATCCAGCTGATTTTTAAGTGCTTACTTGAAGGAGTACACACACACACACACACACACACACACACACACACACACACACACACACACACACACACACACACACACACACACACACACACACACACACACACACACACACACACACACACACACAGTGGATAGACTAGCATAGGAAGATACCTTCTTTCCGCATGCCCACACGGAAACACTTCTTCAGGCGACAGTACTGGCACTGGTTCCGGTGATGCTGATCTATTTGGCACTCCCTGTTGGACCTGATAACACATCCACACAAACGTGCGCATCACGCGAGCTGCTTGACTGATCGGTTATTCAAATCTGATCGATAAAAAGAAATCGGGTTCTGAAGCATCTTTTTAAGCCCAGACGCTTTGGCCGCTTAACAAGCCGAGAGGTACTCTCCTGCGGCCGTAAACATGATTTGGAACCAAGCTAAGCCTCTTCTGTTCTAACACGGTTTTATATACAGTATATGTAAAGCTGATTCTCCACAGATTACATAAAGGTCTGGGACCTCCTCGTAGCAGCTTTTCTGTGTGTTATCCTACTCAATGTTGATCTCGAACCACAATGACGTTTTTAATTTTAATTTTTTTTATAGACCTGCCTGGTTCTAAGCAGTCAACAATATTTTTAATCTGCAGGCACGCTGAGTAACTACAAATTAAGAAGTGGGTATCACTAAACTTCATCGACCATAATAGAAATATTGTAATTGTAAGTGCCATATGAACGTGAGCTCACAGACACACATATCATTATGTGCATATGTAAGAGCTCTGCTCATCATCTCGCTGGCTGAACTCATTACAGCAATTTGCATCCGTTTCCTTTTGCAGAACCATTACACTTGAAAAACATGGATTGAATTATTTACGGGACATACTCATGTTGTTCTTATTGTTGGCCACAGCTACATACTTACATGTACATACATACATGTTTTTTCCCCTCAAAATATACACTAACACATACACACACACACACACATATATATATATATATATATATATATATATATATATATATATATATCCACACACATACATACATATACAAATACAAAGTTACTCCTCACTTAATGACCTATGTGTTTAACGACCGTGCGCAGCGTCAAGCATCTCATCGCGCATCACCCTTACTACTATATTATATATACACTATATATATATACATATACTATATACATATACAGAGACTATATACACTATATATACTGTATACACTATATATACTGTTTACATTATATAGATCTCATCTACTCGAGCACCTTGTGTCGATTACGCACATTTTAGTATTTTTAGAGCTTATTGTGCATAATCACCGGGTGTCATGACCTTTCACTGCATATATGTATGACCGTATATATGGTATCTCTTGAATCTTGATTCTCATCACCGCTCTCAGTCTCGTTCCTGCAGTATGTCAGTATTCACTACACTAGCGTTCACGGTGGCCACGCCCCCTGACCGTGAAATAACAAGGGTCCTCACTTATCGACCAATTCGCTTAACAACCTGGTGCTCTGAACGGAACTCGGTCGTTAAGTGAGGAGTGACTGATACACATACGTATAATACATATATATTATATATATATGTATTTATTTTTTGTGGCTGTGAATTAATTAATCAAAATAAACTAATTCATGGCATAATTTGCTGCAATTAATCCCAATTAATGGATTTAGTCTGTTTACTGACTTACTTTGGAAGATGCAACCATGTGAAACAATATTAAACATTAAAATCACATATCGGAATATTTTTTGATGAATGCCTCGGTGTCATTAATTAGACAAGAAGAAGAAGAAGAAGAAGAAGAAGAACAGCAATAGGAATTATTATTATTATTATTATTATAACCAAGCATGTGTGGAGCTGGAGCGGTCATAACGGCGCTCAGAAAAATTGCATTACGTTAATTAAGGGAACGACAGATATCGCGATGCTACGTGGGACCAAGTCCCAGGCGGAATCTCGTCCTTTATCGCGATAACGCCATCCCGCCGCTGTTTACTTTTAGAATCGGTCAATAACAGACGCCAGTGTCACGCCGCCATGTGATACATGAGGTACGGGCCGGCGGCAGCACTTTCCTCCTGCGTAACGACGAGATAAAGGTGGTGGTGCCCCCACCTGCAGGTGTAGTTGAGGTTCCTCCGGATGCTCCTCTTGAAGAAGCTCTTGCAGCCCTCGCAGGTGAACACGCCGTAGTGCTTGCCGCTGGACTTGTCCCCACACACCACGCAGTCCACCACGCAGGCCTTGTCCTCGTCGCCGGCCTCCATGTCACTGCCGCCGGCCTGCGGCGAGCCGTCCTCCTCGTCCCCCCTCAGGTAGCCCTTGTCCCCCAGTCCATTCGTGCCCCCGTTGGGATCTCCCCAGCCCCCGCTCACCATGGCCATCGCTTGGTAACCAGACCACTACCGGGGGAAACGGACAGCCGAGCCGAGACTGTCAGGGTACGAACATTAATGGTTAAAAAAATAATGATTAAAAAAAAAAAAAGCCCAGTTTCTGTTTTGTTGTTGTTTTCTTTTTGTTGTTTTTTTTTTAACTCCCCTCGCACTTAAAACGGGATGGGAAGCAGTGGCTCTGGCAGGAGAGGGTGGAAAAAAAAAAAACCCAAGAAGAGAAGCAGATGAGTCTCCTCCCACTTCCACTATGACCTGGAACCAGTCTCTCTCACTCCGGGAACTTTTTTTTGTTCAGCATGCCTGTGCTGTGGACTGCAACAGTTTCCTCACTAGAATTTTATATTTATATAAGTTAAAAAAAAACCAACAATAAATCCCCTCCGTTTTTGGAACCCTTTCTGCAGGGTCCGGGGTCCTGAGGCGGCGGGCCGCAGACGCACGGCCCGTCCAAGTCAGCAGAAGGAACCTTTCACAGGAAACAATGAGTCAAACACAAACCCGCAGCCCAGTGAACGAAAAAATGAAACACAACAAGCGGGCTGAGGATGAACAAGCTGAGAATGGAACCGTGTGAAAATCTGCCCCTACCACCCCCACTCCCATCGGTCGCTCAGATCTCCCAGCAGCTCTCTCTCTCTCTCTCTCTCTCTCTCTCTCTCTCTGTCGCGCAGCAGTAATGGCTGCAAAAAGGACCTTGCTAATGCTCGCCCCTAGCACATGCCTCGGAGAGGCTGTGACCATCCCTCTTAAAGTGCCCTCCTCACCCCGAAATCTGCAGCTCATTCGTCGCGATTGTCCTCTACTTACT
>NC_137196.1:8371471-8618971 GCF_960531495.2 Zeus faber | reverse complement strand
TAAAAGGTCCTAATTGACATTTCATTTGTATGTGAATCTCTGGTAATGGGAAATGAATTGACAAACCTAAAAAAAAAGAAATCTATTTCTCTATGTCGTCGTTATTCCAGTGCAATGAGCGTGAATAAGTATTCCACGTCGTTTTTCATTGGTGATAGTGATTTTGAAGAAATTGTGCATATTCATACTTTGACACTACAAAGCAGATGCGATTTGCCAATACATTGCTATAGAGAGACAGTGGTACATTCCTCAGCACCCTATCCATTTACACACACACACACGCACGCACACACGCACGCACACACACACACACACACACACACACGCACACAAAATGAGTCAATAATGGCTTCTCTTCTCCCAATATCCGACTACGTGTTGGCAGGATCTATAGTTCTAAATCTATAGTTCAGTTTTCAAAATGTGGTACAAAGCGATTGAAAATAAGAAATTAAAATGAATTAAGCTAACTTCTATTGTTCCCATGGAAATGAATGATATCCCAAATAAACAAATCCTCTACATCTAATAGATATCTGACTTAATGATGAATGGGTTATTTTCTTATTGCTATTTTTCAATAGACATAATAGATGTGTGTGTGTTTATATGGGAGAGCGACAGAGGAAGACGGATACTTAGAGAGAGCGCCGGGTCTGGCGCGACGTGACCTCTGACCCTGGCTGCGAGGAATGCGAGAGATCTAGAACTGCAACACTGCAAACAAAGTCTGTCAAGCTGCCAACCGTCGCTGACACATCACCCAGAGACATCAAATGTGTGGATACATAAACACACACACACACACACACACACACACACAATATAGCATGATGCAAAGACCTAATTATGACCGAAAGAGCAGAAGGTCTTTCTTTATTGCAATGTTCATATGATGACCTTAATTATCACTACGCTGATATGGGATTTTCCACTTGGAAAAATAAAGCATTACTGCAAAAGTTTAAAATAATACACAAGTCCAACAAAATGATCTAGCATTATGCAAATATTGTATTTGTCTTAATTTTATTGAAATATGTAGCAGGTTTTCAAATAGAGCAAATGGTAACTCTGTTTCCGATGTAATTATATGTTCTAGAATCAGTTAAAATAATTGTATTAAAAGTCTCAAGTCTCTCATTGCAATACTGGATAATAATAGAATATACTTGATTTTACGAAAAACAAAATAAGTAATGTAAAAAAACAGTAAAATTGCATTGGGAACGAGTGAAATAGCTTTTCAGAACGAGTTAAATCAGTGTTTTATTATTATATTCTGCGAGCAGTTTCTAAGTTAATTAATTGTCATCTACAAACATACTTTATATATTTATGTGTTTATAAAGATCCTCTTTGTGGCAAATATATTTTTTTTATTTATTCTGATTATTTTGTTATATTTTGTCTTTTTTCTTTCATTAGAAGCCAAATAAATAAAAAAAACATTTTACCCATAAAAACACCCAAAACATTTTCAAATCAGAATTCCAGACTAAAGGATATATTTTGCATCTTTTTTTCTTTCCGCGTTGAACTCCCACGCACATCCGAGCCCCCCACACGCAGCTGAGGGAGTTTTACTGCATTCACGGAGCAGATTAAACTAACCCGCTCTTTGCTAAATTCTAAATGGCAGTGAGGGTCCGGACATCTGACATAATCCCCTTCCATCTGCCGTCGTTGCAGTCGTGTTCCTGTTGGAACAAGAAAAGGAATTCGATACAGGAGTCCTTCGGTGGTATCGCCCCGACGGGTGCTCTGTTTGTCTTCCACCAGCCGCCCTCTTTCAGGATGCCTTTGGTAAAAAGCCCTCCGTGCCGGATGGCTTGGCCGTATTGTCGCCCGAGCCTGTTTGTTGATCTAGCTGTGTCTTTCCTTATTGGGGTGAAAGGTCCTCCGAGGTTGTTATGGTTAGGAGTAACATCAACAGTGATTCATGACTGCTCAGCAGACCCTGGGTCACCATGCCGAGTGAGATCATTTAAAAGCAGTTTGAGACGGGGAAGGGGAGAACCAGAAGCGAGCAATTTCTGTATCCTAATAATACCGACCTACCTTGAGCTGTTTTGTGAAGTTCTGAGAAAGGAAGCTTCAAAAGGTGTCTAAAAAAACATCTTCAACATGTACTGTGTGCTTTCTCAGTGGTCAGGCTTTTCCTTGGAGGGCAGGTTAGCTATTTTTAGACCCAGGCCTTATTAAAATGTTGTTTCCCATCATTTAGGACTGTTCATAGCAAAACCACGGCAAACGATTCACCATTGAGAAACGTACCACTCTTCTCCAGGTTCTCACCACACTTAAATGCGGTCCAATGTTTGAGCCTTTAAAAAAAAAAAAGAAAAAACATGTTCAATCTCCCTTTTGAAAATGGGAAGCTCACATTACTGTCACGCTTAATGTGTTTTTTCAACATGTCCTGAATAACAGTATGTAGCAGTTCTACCTGCCACCCGCTGATGCTTTCAGGTCCCTTCGACACAGAGACACAGGCAGAGATGTTGCAAACACACCAATTTATTGTAGAGAGTGGCAAGATGTAACCTGCTGGGAGTAGATGAACACATGTCATGACAGAGGCTCTCCTCGTGTGTGTGTGTGTGTGTGTGCGGATGGGTGATTTACCCGCTACTCGTTAATTGCTCTGACGAGCAACAGGCGTCCAGCCACCCTGATCCCGCCCCAATTGCGGAGATCGAAGACAGGTGTGGCTGCTTAAACCACACCATTCCTACACCACACAGTGTTATCACATTTTATGTAAAGTACATCCAAAGGGTAACCTTGGCTACAGCAGGATGCCACTAGGAAGCAACACGACGTCCTGTTTCTTATGTTGGTATGGATGTGAAAAAAAAGTTAAATCTCCTTTTCAAAATCGGGAACCTCACATTTTAGTCCATCGTGTCTTAGTGTACTTCTTAAACATATAAGTAACAGTTATATCACATTTTATTTAAAACTACTTCTTTCTGCAATTGCCACAGTACATCCAGAGCGCAACATTGGCTACACTAGGTTGCCAGTAGGAAGCAACGCGACTTCCTGTTTCTAGTCTCTTACATTAATGCAGATGTAGGCAAGAGAGTTGATAAAACCAAAGACACACGCTGCCACTGACACACGCTGCAAGGAATCTAGGTGTCATTATCGATGACCAACTGACATTCTCAGACCATGTTGCCGCCGTCTCCCGGTCCTGCCGCTTCGCACTACTCAACATCCGAAAAGTCAGGCCGTACCTGACCCAATATGCCACTCAACTGCTGGTACAAACCTTGGTGATGTCCCGTCTCGACTACTGCAACGCCCTCTTAACAGGCTTGCCGGCCTGTGCGGTGAAGCCACTACAGATGATACAGAATGTGGCGGCACGACTGGTGTTCAACCAGCCAAAGAGGGCACATGTCACTCCGCTGCTCATCGAGCTCCACTGGTTACCTGAAGCCGCTCGCATCAAGTTCAAGTCTCTTATGCTGGCCTACAGAGTGATTGCTGGGAATGCTCCCGCCTACTTAAATGCTCTTGTAAGAGCACATGTTGCCCCCCGGATGCTGCGCTCGTCAAATGAGCGTCGCAATCCAGGTTATTCTCATTTGTAGTTCCACGTTGGTGGAACGAGCTGCCAAAAACGACCAGAGCAGGGACCTCCCTCTCTGTCTTTAAGAAGCACCTGAAGACCCAGCTCTTCAGAGAGTACCTCCTCTCCTAACTTACAATTACTTAGCACTACTTAGCAGTATTTATTGTTACACTAATGTCTCTGTCGCAATGTAGTTTGAATGTTATTCTCCCTTGTAAGTCGCTTTGGATAAAAGCGTCTGCTAAATGACTTAATGTAAATGTAAAATGTAAATGTAAAACAATGAAAAAACTGATTAAATGCAGGTTTTGCAGCCAATCTTTTGGTATAACATAAAAAAAACTGTATGACTCTAATAGACAGTATGAGCTTCCCACTTTTGAAAATCACATGGTCTATTTTGGTTCTCAGTAGTCAGGCTTGGCCTTGTTTAAAGGAAGCAACGCAACTTCCTGTTTCTAGTCTCTTACATGGGTGTGGATAAACAGTAGGCAAGAGAGCTGATAAAACAACGAAAATCCTGATAAAATACAGGTTTGGTAGCCAATTATTTGGGTATAACATAATAAAAAGTGTCCAACTATATTATATATGAGCATCCCACTTTTGAAAGGGAGATTTGATGTTTTCCTAAGGTGTAAACCTTTGCCCTGTTGGACTGCATTCAAGCACACTGTGATATTGCAGAAGAGTAGTAAGTTCAACAGTAGTAGAACGTTGAAATGAACAGTTCTAGAAATGATGGGAGCCGACATTTCAATACGGCCGGGCTTGAAATTGGCAAACGTATCTAAGGAGTATTTTAGGGCAATGCCATCGGTCCTTCATCTGTTTCAGTGGACACGGCAACCACTTTACCACCACCACTTTGCTAACGGCTGAGTTGTAATTCAATCCCCGGGGGCTGCTCTCAATGTGCCCTCAACCACATCAGCATATGGAAAGCAGCTCTTTACTCAAAACTAATCACGAGGCGTCGACGCTGCGTCTCCATGGGAGCGCTGCTCTCATCGCGCTCCGATGGCCGTCAAATGTTTTGACTCGCTGTGACAGCCTCTCCCGGAGACCAGAGCCGACCTCTGACCCCTGGGGGAACGGACGGAAAGGACTGGAAACAAAAACAGGGGCTCCTTTGTGCCGGGTCAAAGGGAAAACATCTGCCCCGGAGAAGACACAGGGAGAAGTGAGGAGGGGGTAGTGGGGAGATTAAGTCTCGGGGCGATTCATCCGTCTTTTTCACACTTGGGATGAGACGCCTGATGGGAATTAGAAGACTCACTGTACCTCACATCATCACGACCTCGTTCGCTCCATCCCACCGATATATAAAACACACATGCCAGCTGTCTCTTGTCCCCGAGCGAGGGGGGCGGATCGAAATAAGCAGATAAATGCAAAATGACCGAGGATATCGCTGCTACTGTCGTGTGAATACAGTAGTGCTTCTTATCAAAGCACCACAGGAGCCGCCCGCTGCAGCAAGTCCATTATTTTTTTTTAATTACATTTCCGTCCGAATAAATGGGCAGATTTCTTTTTTCCATTAGGCCTCCCAAAAAATGTTTTAGAAAAAAACGCCTAAAATCCAATTGAACATTCTAGTGTTGGATGGGGATATTGTCTAAGAAAAAGAGAGTAGACCGAGAATGCGCTCATACTTTACATTTGTACATTTTTTTCAGAATTACTAAAATCTGTGTTTTCATTTTGTGGAACAGACTTTCAGAGAGCTCTCCGAATTCGGCTCGACTTATATTCTTATATTTGGTTAATGTTAATTGTCATCTAAAAATGTGACTTTTTTTTTTTGCAATCATCCTCTTTGTGACTTAAAATTGTTTTGTGTCATTTTTTCCATTATTATTTTTTTTATGATTGTAAAGCCTGATTCACACCGAATACGACAAACAACAAGAACAAACTGGAAGTCCATTCATTCCTATGGAGAGTCTTGGTGTCGATGGTTTCAGCTTCATCACACGCACGGTATTTTGTTCCGCTCGGGGTGTGGCAGTCAACTCAGGCATTTACTGTTTACCTACACATCCGATACCCCCATCGCCCAAACTCTAACTAACAGAGACATCTTTTTTGCTCCTGCCGGCCACCTGATACACCACGCCGTGGCGATGGGAGTAACCGGATCCCACAGAGCAAGTTACCAATTAGCCAAACATCTCCGGGGGGAGGAGGAACCTCCTCTGCAGTGAAAGAGCACGAGGACAATCGTATTTACGTGTCCAGGCCTGTTTTTTTTTTTTTTGCTGTTGTGCTGTTCATTATTCCTTGAAAAGCGGTATGTTTAATGCTGAATGTTAAATGCTCTGAGTAGATTTACATGACAAAACTGCAAGATGTCTGCAATTGCTGGAGTCAGAAGGAAACAAAAAAAGCAAAACACAGGCACCGTTACTTAAAATGTTCCCATAATATCCAATTCAAACATGAAATCTCAATCGGAGTCTATCTCTGAATAACAGCTCAGAGGAAAATAAGCGAATCAGATTCGGCCCCAGGTCTGAGGTAGATTCAGGATTCATCTTTGAGAATAAACCCGCCTCTAGACACCGCCAGGTTTATGCCGTGTTTAGACTACGTGATTCTGGCCTGATTTTCCTGCTCGCCGACAGGTTTTTGGAGAACGCTGAGCAAAGCCCCGGATTGGAAGAAAATAGAGCGCTCCCGTGAGTGACGAGCATGTGTTGTGGCTATGTGAACTGCTCACATAGCCGAGCGCTCGCCGATGTTCGGGAGATGCCCTCAAGATATGAAGCAGGTTTTAATATCTGGCCGCGTTGGGATCAAGTCGGGAGTGACGCAACGAGCTACAGCCTATGAGAGCAGACACGGAGTGGGAGGAAGGGGAGGAGTCGAGAAGGAGAATCGGGAGTGCATGGAGCAGCAGCCAGAAACACACAACATACCTATTTTACTTTTCTTCTCTAGGTGTTAAATATATTTTTTATTGAAATTCTGCCTTTATTTATTTATCTGTTGTTTGTTTGTTTGTTTGTTTGTTTATTTATTTGTTTATTAGAGGGATCAAGAATCTAATAAAAAAAATAAGAAAATCCTGTCCCACACACGGTATCACATAATTTCCAGTGTCAATACTCGCGTGTGTTTTTGTGACAAAACATCGTTTGGAGACCCGGCAGACTCATCTGGGATTCCTCCTGAAAGATTTTGTAATGTGTGACCCCCTGTCGTCGATCAGTCATGTAGTGTGAAACCATAAGACTGCAAGATTCCCGATCACAAGAAAGTTGTGTAGTGTGAACAGTACAGAGATCTGATGACTTTGGAAGTCATGTAGTGTGCCCATGGCATTAGTGCCACCTTGCCCACTCTCATCTCAGTCAAATATCCAAACATGTTAGGGCATATGGGAAAGAAAATGTGCTGGAAGGGAGAAAAACATTTGATAATAATTAAAAATATATTTATTTTTTCTGAAATAATTTAACGTTTTAATTTTAATTTTTTTTTATTTTGGTATTATTATTATTATATGTTGAAATAATAATTTATGTAATTATTTTGAATATTTTTTTTAAATATCAGTAATCAAGAATGGCGTAAGCAAATATCTATTTAGATTGCATCTGAAAGAACGAATGAGTAGAGACAAATGGTAAATACAGTGACATTGGAAATGATGTAGCTATAATAAGAACAAAACAGAGACACATTAAAGGTTTGTTGTCTAACAGGAAAGTTGGCAATTGAATTCTAAAGCACAATACATTACAAACTCCCATAAATACTTAAACGTAAAAAAAAAAATATATATACAGTATATACCCCCAGTGAAATAACATATTTTCACTCTCCTGTTTAAAATGATAAATTGTTGTTTAGTTATACAGTATGTTGAATATTCAATTGCTCAGATCATTTGAGTTGCAGTTGGGTTTAACCCCACTGAGTGGCAGTATGAGCCATAAAAATTTGCTGTTTCAAAACGGTGTGTGTGTGTGTGTGTGTGTGTGTGTGTGTGTGTGTGTGTGTGTGTGTGTGTGTGTGTGTGTGTGTGTGTGTGTGTGTGTGTGTGTGTGTGTGTGTGCGTGCGTGCGTGTGCGTGTGTGTGTGTGTTGATAGATAGTGCGTGTAGATTTTGAGAAGTGAACTTGACGATTGCTGGTTGGAGAGCTGCTGCGTTTCGTTCAGGGTGAAGCTCTATTCATCCCAGCAGTAAAAGTGAATTCATAAGTGGTAAAGATTGTTTTGTTTAAAAAATATGTCAAAAATACTTTAGTTGGCACTTCGACACTGTTTCCATTTTTGGTGACATCCAAAATATCCCCATCACCTCAAGTGACAACGATAAAAAATAAAAATAAATCATTCAATCAGAACAATTTGACCATCTTACAGCGAAGAAGAGGGTAAACCAGGATACGTGAAAAAAACATGGTATTACAAAAAGTTGCAGTTTTGAATGTAATTCTGGGACTGGTAGTGTAATCAATCCAGCAGCACAGACGATCGTATTGTGATCGGATTACCACTTTAATGAGCCAATTAACTTGTAAACTCATCATGATGTGTATGTCTATTAAGTTGAAAGGAAATAATAATGTATTACTTTTAAAGGTGACTGTACTGTATATCAGCTTTAAAAATGTCTCTATATATTAAACCAAAGAAGTAACAGTGGTCACGCATAGAGGATTTGAACAGGTTTTTCAGGGTTTTAATCTTTTGCACTTCCGCAAATCAGCTCTTTTGACTACATCCGTGCTAGAGTACGAGACCCCAAACAGAAAGTTGTGTTGCCTCCTACCAGTACCCAGCTGTAGCCGAGATTACACATTGGATGTACTTTGAATCAAATATGATAATACTGTTATTCAAATGTAAATGATTGATTGATTTAACAACATATATAACATTTTAAAGGCTTCAACGTTCGCCCCATTGGACTGCATTCAAGCATAGTGAGAAGCTGCAGCAGAGCAGTGCGCTTTTCAACAGTTTGGCATGGAGACCAGCATTTTTTAATAAAGCCAGGTTTGAAAAATAGCAAATTTGTCATTTACAGCTGTACACTTTTTGTACGGTAAATAATACTCAGTGGTGAACACCGGTCAAGACGGCGAGCCAGGCGCCTACGTGGTTAACTCAAATCCGGAATGATCACAATGCGGCTTCAACGGGACGAACTGAACTTCAGGGGACAAGACACTCGAGCGGAAACACACACATTATGCAACGGGCCTCTGCCTTGACTGTTGGAGTACACCGTGTCAGCCAAAACGGCAGCTCCCCGACAAGCCTGAACCCATTATGACCGCCACCGGGTGTTTGGATTAGAAGATAAACAGAGCACTTCAGCTTTTGATAAGGTCAACACTCGGACTGTTTATATCAGTCGGGATAATATGAATTTGCCTCTGATATCCTGCGTTTGTTTGCGGCTTTTTTATCTGAGGATCTGGTCGCAAAGGGGTGAGGGGTGGGGGTGGGGGGGTGGGGGGGGGGGTGGGGGGTGCTTCGCTGCTGGATTGGCCGCCCGTGATATTCCTCCCTGAATTACAGCTTCCTCTCCAGACCAGGCCTGGCACGTCAACACGGCGGGGCAGGAAAAAGTTCTGCCTCGCGCTCTCTGACCCTTTCCATTTTCATTGTGAACTAGATGCCTCTGTGTGTGCGCACCCTGCACGTGTGTGTTAACGTGCCAGGCGGCGCCCGTGTGTGTGTGTGTGTGTGTGTGTGTGTGTGTGTGAGAGAGAGAGAGACACGACAGCTACCGACGTCACTGTGTCGGGCAGAGACACTCAGCATCAAAGAGCGGACTGAGTGAATGTCCGAGGAACAGCGTGTGCTATTGTCCTCCTGGCCCGCTGTGCACCGGAAAAACCCTTCCCATGATCCCATAAAGATGTGATCCTTTTAGGGAGTGGAAGGGGAACTGAAAGAAAAGAAGAAGATAAAAAACATTCCGCCTGTTTGTGTTCTTTCTCACCTGTAGTTTCTTAGAAATGGAAGGCACAGAACGTTGTGTCAGCTTGGAGTGTGTCCGTTGACTTGCGGCTTCAGTGAGGATAACATCATATTTATTTATTCATTTTGTAGTTAAAGTGTCGACAACTTTCTTTGATGGATATCTCACAACAAATGTTTGGAGTTAATACTAATAACTTTTATACAAACAAGATTATTCTGTTTAGCATGAGGCACATATTATCAAATATACTGGTTACATTGCACGATGTGTCATCAAATAACAGATTTGAGGTAAACACCATAGGGGGTGAAGAAGGGTGTGTGTGTGTGTGTGTGTGTGTGTGTGTGTGTGAGTGTGTATGTGTGTGTGTGTGTGTGTGTGTGTGTGCATGTTGTGTGTGTGAGGTCTGTGAGAGGGAGGGAGGGAGGGAGGGAGGGAACCACCACCAGGATGAAGTGCCAACATGGGAAGTGTGACGGTACACTGGAGTTTATAAAGCCCCGCTGCCTTCACGCCTCACGTACCATCTTATAGTTTCTGTGTAGCTGCCGCAGAATCAGTGGTTAAGTAAGGGTTTCTTTGACTGGTTTTGCGGCACTCTCTGACCTTCATCAGTCATGTACAGCGGCGGCTATTCCCAGGTGTCCAAATACAGCCTGGAGGCCAAGAAGAAGATGCAGCAGCGGCCCAAGGGCAAGAGCTGCGGCTACTACATGCGCATCATCTTCTTCTTCTCCTCGCTCATCCAGTCCCTCATCATCGTCAGCCTGGTGCTGTTCCTGGTCTACGGCAAGAAGCAGGACTCAGCGTCCTCAGGGCGCATCCAGGACCTGGAGCAGAGCTTCAGCCGGCTCTCCCTGGATAACCTCGCCCTCAGGCAGCAGAGAAAAAACCTCACCAACCTTCTGAACAGCACCCTGACCGAGAACATACGCAACGAGTGGGACCTGAGCAGGCTGCGCATCATGACCAACATCTCGATCATTGTCATTAGGGAACTCAACACCAAGTGGGTGAGATGCTCTCCTCCACCTTGTGATTCTATATTACCAGCATTAGGCCTATGTCCATACTTTTAATACTGTCTCCCTTCTAAGTGGTTTCCCTTAATGTAATATTTAAAAAGATAGAATCTAAAAATATATGTGTAGGGAGAGAAAGAAAGTAAGGTTCGTCTTTGAGACAAGCCTACCAGTGTCAACGATGTTTACAGGCGCACATGTGTTCGATGCACCTTGATGAACGGAAATGTAAAGGCTTTAGGTTTGATGCCCAGGAGTTGTTACGAGGAGGAAAATGGTGTCTTCCCAGCTTTTAGAAACCAAGTTGTACAACTATAACTGACTATAATTCATCATAATATCACTTAGATCAGTTCAGGGAGATTAGAACAAGTACAGCAGTTCTGTCTTTTAATGCCATTTTCTAAAGGGACACCAAATATTTGTATTGCTAATTTAGTGTTGAACTGTATTATTATAATCATAATTGCAAGAGTACTCTGTTAACTGTTTTTGCTTGTATCAACAGAATCAATGCACTATGGAGAAGACACGTTTATGTCCAGTCATTCCAGGAGCGCTTGGATGTCCAAAGCCTCCTTATACAATGTGTAAGTCTTATACTAATCAAAGGTAAAGAAATCCAAACTGTGTTCAATCCTCACAGATGTCTTGACAGAATCAACTATATTTGCTCCTTTTTCAGGTAACAATGACTGCCAGACTCAGCTTAAACACCTCAACGAATTAAATCGATTTTGCCAGAACAACCTAACCCAGACCACCACAACCATGGCAATGGAAATCGATCAGATCGCGAAAGAGCGGGATAACATCAACTTAGAGGCTATTGAACTGAGGAAGGACAAGGACCAGCTCCAGAGGCAGCTGCAGTACTTAGCCACAAAATGCGAGCACGACTTCACCCACTCCCTGAGCGGCATCACCAACTTCACCAGAGCCTTCCTGGGGAAGATCGAGTCCCTCTTCCCACAGCACATCCCCTTCCAGCTGACCTGCCAGAAGCAGCGGGAGTACTTGGAGCAAATCCGCAACAACTGCACCAGCCTGTCCCGGGAGGTGGAGGACAAGTTCCAGCGCTACCTGGACAACTTGGGCTCCCGGGTGTTGCAGATCCAGAGCGAGAGTAGCTACTTGTTGGCGACGAACTTGCGGCTGAGCGCGGACAACCTCTGGTGCAGCAAGAACAGGACAGGCCTGATCCTCGCGCACAAGCAGAACCTGCTGAAGGCCCAGCTGAGGTATGACGAGGACAAGAAGAGGCTGCTGGTGGATAAGAAGAAGCTGAGCGGGGAAAAAGCTCTTCTGGAGAGCAAGGTCGGCCTGAAGGATTCGGAGATCAGTCTCCTGAAGTCGCAGATCAATCAGCTCAACGTGTCCTGCCAAGCCAAAGTACGATGATTTATGAGATTTGTTTTTATTTTTCACTTTTTCATTGATGTTTTTATTATTCATTTGCAATTTAATGCTGGAGAATGATGCTTTCTTGTCCCTCAAATAGGGATGGAAATAAGGATGCCAGGCAAATATGTAGCCATGCTCGTTTATAACACAATATTAATCTATGGTCTAGTCACAAAGACAGTTTGATAAAAATTTCCCTGTCAATTATTCATGCACGTAAAAGACAGATGCATTAACTGGACATAACACTGGTGTAATTACCATAGCTTAACACCCTAAAACACATCTCACAGCTTTGAGAGGTACAGGTCTTACATAACTTGTGTCATATTAAAGAAGCTTAATAGAATAGTGGAAAAGCGGGCCAGGTACAATGGCAAGAGGCCAAAAATTGGGGAAAATTTATCCCAAAACCCAATCAGAAGTAGAAGTCCTGGATCTGCAGATTATTATTCACTTTAACCAATTCACCTCAAATGCAGTAACCACGACTACAGCCACTTTTCCCACGCCGGTAACCATTTCGGAAACCAGGAACTAAGGACCACCTTAGTTTCTGGTTCTTAGGAGCTTCAGCCTTTTTCCACAGAACAACCTTAATTCTGAAATTGGTTCCACTTGGCTAGTTCCTGGTCCCAAAAAGGTTCCCACAAGTGTGGGAACCATTGGGGTCAATAATTTGGCGTCACTGTCTCCTGATTTTCACCACGGTTCCTCTGTGTTGTGGGAAAGTGACCAATAACTATTTCAGGGGCTGCTAAGGTTCCTGCCTCAGCAGGTTCCAGGCCCAAATGGTTCCTCATTCAGTTCCTGAACCTCGGTGGGAAAAACAGCTAATTCCAGTTACTTCAAAAATAAGTGCTTGCATCTTATCAGTTTGATATCTATGTTGTGTGAAATATTCCTCAAGTACTCCTCACATTCCTTTTCTTATTTACATAATTAGCTATCTAATGCTTTTGATTGTTATCTTTTTACGTTTCAGAGAGGATTCATTTCAACGGGGTCCACACTGGGGTCAACTGGGAACAGAGTAAATGTGGGGGCATCTAACTACCCTTCTGGGTTTGGCATTCCTGGATCGAATTCAGGCTTTAACTTATCTGGGCTAGTATTGAATAAGCTAACACAGACTGGCATAGGCTCAACTGGATCAAGGTTTGGCTCAGTAATTAAACCTGGAACAAACTCAATCGGTTCGTCAAGCTTTGGCTTAAATTCGTTGGGACCAATGGGAACAGACGTAGGTAAAAAGCCAGCTTCGTTTGGTCTTGGCACAGGCGGAGGCAGCACTGGACTCGGTAGTACAAGGTTGGGCGTCAGAACAGGGTTAGTCAGTAGTAATCTTGGAATTGGCTCAAGTGCTGGTTCTAGTTCTGGAGGGTTAGGCAACACTGGCGTCGTAGGTGCTGGGTCACTGGGACTAGGAGGCAATATGGGGACAAAGCCATTGGGATCGGGCGTTACAGGGGGATTGGGAACCATAGTGGGAGCTGGGTTTGGGAAGCTGGGTCTTAGCTCTACAGGACGGGGGAGCACAGGGTTAGGGAGCAGTGTGTTGGGAAGGGGAACGACCGTCGGAGGCAGCCTCGGTGGAGGTGGCTTCAACTTAGGGTCAGGTAAGAATGAGCTACAGTCTATGAACTAATCAGTTGAACCTACTATGAATATGTTAAAATAGCATGGGATAAAATGCAGATTTTCCTTTAAAAATGCTCCGTAAATTTCAATAGCAAGTGCATATGTAAATAATGAATATGCAATATATGCAATTGGAAATAATGTTTTCTTTGTTTTCTCAGTGAACATTCTCCAACACCTTCAGGAACTGCAACGGCTTGCCAACCCATCCAGCTCCGAGTGAGTGTAAACAATATATGGGAATAAACTACACTTTAAGAAGTCTATCTCTCAAATTGAATAAATAATCACCCTTTTCCTTTCCACTCTCTCTTTCTAGAAAGAAACAAGATCCATTCAGAGCGCTTGATTAACTCTTCTAATTGACTCGAAACACACACACACACACACACACACACAGACGCATGCACAGCTACTGTCAAGCTCCTCATATTGACTTAATGTAACTTTAAGATGCATTTACTATACATCACATTGGTAACATATTCTAATGAAATCCTAGTGAATTTTATTAGCTTTTGCACTTTTTTCTGCTTGATCAAATGTGAAGTGAGTGTGAAAATGTACGGTATACGACTCTCAGTAAATAAGCTCAGTGCTACTGTGTAAATACTTTGAAATAAAAAAAATAAAAAAACAACCTTGTTTATACATTCCCAGCCACATCAAACCGTGAGCCTTCTATTGTCCTGTCCTGTCTTTCTTTGTGTGTGTGTCGATACACCTTCGTGAGATATTACTCTATGTGGCCCCGGAGACAATTGTTTATCCGCCATTTGCGTCACCTATTGTGTGGGTAATTGGCCCACTAATGACTTTCCACCCCCGCCACTTCCACTGCGGTATTTCAGATTTACCGGCGAACCCATTTAATCCTACCCCACGACATGTTTATGCTTACCTGCCAACCTGTCAAGGGGCCAGCGGGGTTGGCAGCAGAGACCCTTCTGTACACAACCTCGGGAACGAAACAATGTCCCCATCGCTCAGGATATCCACGCACTTAATGCCGCCGCGATTCTATCTCTCATAGGGAGAGAAGCTAGAGAGGACGTAGTCAGCCCGAGTATCTGTTTGGTCTTCTCCGACGTTTTCCCAGAAGCCTTTCAAAAATAGCCCCTATCTCTCTATTGTTGTTGCGGTTTGTATGTTTTATATGATAAACATGTTAGGAATAGGGCCGCTCCAGCGATCAAGTCAGTTGATGTAAACATGGGGAGATATTTTAGGAAACATTGTTAGACCGCGGGAAGAACGTGTGAAGCTGTATTTGAAATGCGCACTCTATTAACTGATTAGTATTGCTGCTGTGACATGGAAAGCTAAGAATATGGGATGAAGAAATTGATAAATGATATAATCAGACACACAATGTGTATTCCGACAGACAGACAGACAGACAGACAGATAGATAGATAGATAGATAGATAGATAGATAGATAGATAGATAGATAGATAGATAGATAGATAGATAGATAGATAGATAGATCAAATATAAAAAATGGCAATATATGGAAAATTGGAAATATGCACTAAACCTAATTATAAAAAACAAATATGACCTAAAAGCAACAGACAAACAATACAAAATAAAGGATATAAATGGAAAAGACCTGGTCATAAAACCGCCCTATAGTATAACTTGTGAAATAAACACTCAACCAGAAAGTTTAATATAGAATAGAGAGATTTAAGATACAAATGGTGATAAACAATACAAAAAATAACCTGTCATTAAATATGAGCATTGACAGTAAACAAAAAGTTTGCAATAAGCCTGTAAAGTAAAAAATTCCATGTGATTCAACATCATTTCATGTGATTTCATGTGATCACCTGAAAAAAATGCAGTTTTCCTTTGAATTCTGTGTGTCTATGTGTATGATATGCAAAACCCTTTCAATATGTATTGGACGAAGTGGCATTTGAGCCAATGCAAAGTTGGCAAGTAGATCAAATGAGGAAAAAAAGAAAGGAAAGCACAGAGGACCGCAACAAACATCCTGTTTGAAGAGACGGTCACAGGACCACACGGGATGGAAACGTACTGTTAATGCGAGGACCGCGGGTGTGTTGTCTTGAAAGCGATGAAAAAATAGTGCCACTGAAGGAAGGAAGGAAATCCTTTGTTGAACAAGTGTTTTGTTTTGTGTCCAGTCTGTTACGTTTCATTTGCCGGTTATGAGGCAGTCTTACAGACATGTATAAATGGGGAAAAACAGCTAAGAATAATCACATTGTCCACAAAGATTTGTCAATAATGACAAAAGGGATTTGTCCCTATGCAACAAGTAGAAAACAATAAGTGCAATGGGTGTGTGTGTGTGTGTGTGTGTGTGTGTGTGTGTGTGTGTGTGTGTGTGTGTGTCTGGCCAACTTTGGACATATAGTTGAAGAACAAAGTGTATTGTTTCTTCATTTCCTGTCTTCCTGGGCCTTTCCCTAGCAGAAGCGGGGACCACCGGAATCATTTTTAGCGGTCAATGAATCAGCTTGCCATATGATTGGCGAGATCGATCTGCGTTTGCATCGATTACATTGACTTAAGGAGAAAGGTCTGTAGTCTATTTGACAAGACAATTTAACACCACAGTTGACTCCCTTAATCAATTTCTTTCTTTTAACCCAAAGTACATATATGAGGAAAACACATTAGACCAATGGTGTGTACAGCATGTACAGTAGGCATAGTAAATAATTTTTTTTTGACAATCACCCCAATTGTAACTAGATCGAAGGATATTATATAATATTGTGCATAATCACTGGATGTCATGACATTTCACTGTTTATATGTATGAGCGTATGTATACGTATGTGACAAATAACCTCTTGAATCTTGAATCTTGAGTCTCTACTTGGCTATTTGTTACTTAAGGGGCTTTGTGGACAGCTATGAACCTCCCAAATAGACATATAGGCATAGGGGCAATTGCATCTGTCTCTCTCATCACCCCCACCCTATAGGGCAGGAAAGGGAACAGACGCGTATGATTACAACCTCCTTCCTCGCCTGGGGTTGCAGAACTCTAACCTCTTTTGTCTCCGGCCGCTAACGCTCCTTCTTGACCATGACTGCTAATTGCATTTCCTATTTGCTTATTTTCCCCGCCTTGACGTCCCATGGTCGCCCAGGCTGGTGAAGACGTCACAGCGGGGGTGGACAGTCGCCATCCCCCCTCTCTCGGCCCAAGTCTACCCCTCCCCCCAACTTTCAACTTGTCTCCAATCAGCAGGGACTTGATGGATGAGGTCAGCAGCTCGGGATGGGGGTTAAATGCAGAGCGGCGTGTCGGGGTGGCGTGACCCCGGCTTTACAATCTTTACATAAACTCCTGGGTCAAGTCAGTAAACCTTTGGATGCTACAGCAACAATGTATATGTTGTGTACTGTATATGTCTAATTTGACAATTTGTGGAGTATTTGGAAGATACTGAGATAATGACTGACAATGACATCTTTCAGGATGAAATTGTCTAAAATGATGAACAATTGACTTTTCCCCAGCTGCTGCAGGCATAGATGAGTTGGAACTACGTGCTGTTAATCTATGCCGTTGATTATCCATCACGTACACTGACCGTCCAACGGGATCTTTAGCAGGATGGAGGGTGGAGGGAGGATTAGCGATGATCTTGTGGGTGGAGAGGGTAAACAAAGCTCAAGCCGTTGGAGCAATTTAGGTTTGTTTCATCAAACTCTCCGACAGAGGTCACGGATGTTGACGTGTCAGCATCAGTTATTCAAGCTACAGCATTTGGCAAAAGTGAAATTATCTTAAATGGAAACATTAAATCAGCAATGTGCCACATTTGTTTGTTTCAAAGGAAATCCTCTTAAGTCACCATATGTGTTTCTTGGAAATTCTTGGAGATTACTACAAATGAAAGCAAAATAGGTTGGCACCTATCTTGCATTCATACAATATCATTTTTAATGGAGTACGGTGAATAAATATGCACACCACAAATGCAAAAGATCTAATAGCTCCAACAGATGCCGTATCAATAAAATAAATGTTACATTAGAAACAGTCAAGTCATTCTGATATTCACCCTTAGAAATCTATAATTTTGTGATTCTTTTATTGCATTAAAGTATAGTAAAACCAACTCGACATCATTGTACTGTAGGTACGGTGGCACGGTGGCGCAGTGTATTGCACTGCTGTTGGCACCGTGCTCTGGCAGGTTATCTCCCAAATAGGAGCCTTTCTGTGTGGAGTTTGCATGTTCTCCCCGTGCTCACATGGGGTTTCCTCCACCTCACGTCAGTAAGGACCCCCACTAAAAAACATGCACCCATCATCGTCTGACCAGCGATGGACATTTATCACCTGGTCCCCGGGTGCGTCCACGTATGCGGCCCACTGCTCCTGGCTGTGCCCCCGTAGAAAGGACAAGCCAGGATGGGTCAAATGCAGAGAATCCATTTCACCGGCCACCATCAAAAGCGTGTGTGTGCAAGTATGTGTTATAGTGTGGTGTGTTGCGTGACGAATAAAGACTGTTTCTTCTTCTAGCTAGATGCATTGATCAACTTTAAAGGGGATATTTAGTCATTTCCTGGTTGGACCTTCATGTTTATGGTGAACTGGCGCCACCCAGTGTTCATAATGCGTATAGCCTGGTAGTAAAGCTGCGATACCACATGCACTGTGGCCCCCTCTAGTGGTATTCACTGGAAGTCTGGGCATAGTTCAGGATACCGTGATGTCCATGTCTTTTCATCTAGCAGTGAAAATCCAACCAAGAACCATTTCAAATATGGCAGATATTTAGAAAAACGCTTCATATTGTCTTGATTTTCTGCCTTTTCTTGGCACATAAAGGCGTATCGATGTCGATTGTTGATTAAAAAAATATATATATTGTATGCCAATTATTACGTTTGATTTAGAATGTATAATAATAGGTAAGAAGTGTATCTGTATAAGCTACTGTTTAGACAGAGACGGTTATTACTTCGGCGGTGAAGAAGCTGTATATTGCAGCCTTTGTGCCATAGACCTGAGGCCTTTTTGTCTATTGGACTGATCCATAATTTACATTAATATCACTTTTAAACACTATGTTTGTGACCTTAAATTATTAATTTATGCAAAATTGAGGGCCTGATGTATGTCAAGCAGATTCGGTGATTTGTTTGATGGTTTAGTCTTCGCGAAAAGTGTATTTGGTGTTTAAAAAAAACAACAACAAAACAACTAATTGGCTAATAGGGCAAATCTTCTTTAAATATTTGTATTTCCCTTTCAGAATATAAATAACTACATGTCATAATAGTAACATTAAAGGATAGTTGAGCTATTTTTTAACGCAGGCCAAAATTCAGTTCAACGGGGCAAATTTCCAAGCCTTGAAAATCTTGCATCGAAGCTTGCCTTTAAGTTATGTGTCATATTGTATTTTTTTTAAACAACTTTTTGCAGTTGCTGCAGTACTTTCAAAGCAAAACGGTGGTGACAGCAGGTTGCCATTAGGAATCCGTGCAACTGTATGGCCAGCGTGCTGACAGCACAGGTAAACAGAAAAAAACAAAAGGACACGGCACAACTTCCTGTTTCGAGTTTCCTAAATTATTGCGGATGGAGCAACAAAGCGGTTTCACTGGTTCATTAATGTCCTGTACTTTATTTTATTCTTTTACAAAATTGTTGTATATAATGTAAAATATACAAGTACTAGATATTACATGTACGTACATGATTCAAATTAAAAGTACTTGTCATACCCAGTGCCCTGATATAACAGTGCCTATAATAATTAATACAGTTCCTGCAGATCAATATTATGAGTACAATTTACAGGACAACTTGTATGTGTGTGTGTGCGTGTGTGTGGTCATAATCATTTCCAAAAGCACACAAATATAAATAGAATTCGCGTTATTTTCCTGTTCGACTATATTAGAAATGTAGTGGAGTGAAAAACGAATTCCATGGAGTCAAAGTGGAAGGCCCGAAGAATGGACTTAACCACAGTAACGAAGTACTTTTACTGCGCTACAACCGCAGGCTACCAAAACCTAACCCAAAAGAAAAGAAGACCCCAGAGGAGTTTCTGGTGGCTCGGACACGGGCCTACAGCTGTTTTAAAACACCTCGGTAATTCCCATGCGTGAACTCAGGAATTCGGTGTCCCCCTCCGGTTTCTGTCGTCACTGCTCGGTCACGACTGTTCTCCCCATGATCATGTTCCTCCTCCCACCTCTCCACCACCTGCCGAATAACATACAATAGCACAACACCACCGACCAGCTCCTCCAACCAGTGGATCTTGCACCAGCGGCAGCAGCAGCAGCAGCAGCAGCAGCAGCAGCACCACCACCACCACCACCACCACCATGCTGCCAGCAGCCACCGGACCAGCTGATACCTACGCTGCTGCGCACACCACCGGCGGCGGCGGCGGCGGCGGGGCAGCGGAGCGGACGGAGCGGAGGACGGAGGAGGAGAGGAGCACCAAGGAGAGGAGCACCAAGCAGAGGCTGTCTTCAATGCCGTCCGGGGTGCTGGGTGAGCCTCTATATCCCCTTGAATACGAATCGGAATGTCTCCCCCAGATTCTCAAACGTTACAATTAAAATCGTGCGATGCGACGCGTGTATGCGTCGGTGGGTCGTGGGTGATCGGGGAGGATCGCACGGTTCCATGGGCTGTGATGGGATTGGGATTGACAATAATGTAGTTTTCATCAATGGGTATCCTTCACCCTGCGTACCCCCCACCCCCCTTCCACCTGCAGCATAGTGTGTGTCACCGCAGTTCCCCTTTTGGAATGTAAAAATGATCTCATCTAATACAACCTATATAATGGTGCCCATGGCAGGTATCACAATTTGGCTGTTTCGGTGGATTGTGGAATGGGTATGATCATGTCAGTGTTTTAAATGCCATAGCAGTAAAAGAAAAATGCCTATTTGTAAATGACGGCCAGTGTTTTACTCTTGCCATGTATCTAACCCTTTATTAATGTTACCCCTCGTAGGCACTGACAACAAGTGAACTGTGTTTGCTCTTAACCAAAACATGGAGGTTGGAAGCTGACTCAGTTATTAGGACGTTCTGTGAGCCCATTCCTCCCACCACATTCTGAAGAAGTCATTTGTCACTTGAAATGGAAATTGCCATAGAGTTAAAATACAGGTCTATGCAGAATTTTTGCAGAATGTTCCGCCCCGGTGCCCAAAGATTAACCTTTAGGCGATTTTGTGGAAAAACTTCCAGACCGCTGGAAGTTTTGTAAACATCCCAGAGGGTGTCAATGGAGGGACTCTCTTGGAAAATCTTTTGCACGGTAACAAGTCGATTTTACCAATTAGGATCATATTTGCGGTCTGTGATTTTTCAAGAAGACCGCTCCTGAATCCTGTCTCCTCCTATATTCAAACAGGATATAGATCTATTGCTGCCGCCCGCCAAGGGATCCGGCCTACCGGAGATGTCAAAGTGCTCTGGGCGTGATTAGCAAAAGGTTTATGTCGGTGAAATGACAGACTAGAAATAGGGTCAGTGCAGATCGGATGGGCTCTAATCATCTGAAGCGTACCACAGGTGGGGTCAAAGACTGCAGAGGGATTGCTTTTCAATATCCACATCGTATACTTGCCATGGAAGTGTAGTTACCCACAGAATGACTGTCCATTTAACAAAATGGCTCAGTGATTTGTTCCTTCCAAAGCAAATTGTTTTTCACTCAATCTCCGGTTTTGAGAATAAAGGCACACAAGTCCCATTCACTACAGCTACTGATACTATATAGTCCGCCTGACGTGCATCCAGTATATTATAGCTGCATTAGATGTTCATTCCAGTGCTCTCAGAGAATAATAGAGGTATGGCGGTGTGGAGGAATCAGATGATTGAATAACACGGCCGATGTGAAATCTCCGAGTTCCAGTGATTTTGAACAATTTTACAGCCGCCCCCACGTGACTTTTTTGCAGCTTTTGTCAGATACAGTGAAACTAGAGCCTCCTAACAGGTCACCTCATTTGTGTTTTTTTCCAGTTTCCGTCGCTCTCAGATAAGTAGAAATGCATTAGAGCTGAGTGGAACGGCAAAATGGTAGTGGAGAGAAAACAGAGTGACACTCGCTGCCCGAATAAGCTGTCATCTGTCCCCGAGCACTCGCATGAGAAAACATCACCACCTGTCTCTCATCCTCCCTCGTTCACAATACCTTCTTTCGCTCACTGCTCTGTCTTTTTTTTTTTTTTTTAATCACTCCCATTAGACAAATTGTTTGGCAAACGCCTCCTGCAGGCCAGACGGTACATCATGTCTCGGAAGTCTTGGCTGAAGATGGTGTCCACGGACAACTGCGACATCCTGATGACATTCCCAGGTACAGTGAGGTCCGCTCCTCTTCCCTCCATCACGCTCGCCGCCCTCCTCCGAACCGATCGATCGCCTCCGGGAGAACAGAACATCCTTTTGTGAACGTCTTTGGGCGGCCAGCCAGCCAATGGAAGATCTAGACTAAGAACAGCCCCAGAGGACAATTAAATCACGTCCATCTTGTCCTTTATAAGAGATGTAGACGTGTTTAGAATGCAGTCTGACTCAGAGAGGTTCAAATACAATACAAAATCACCTCCATGTGTATTACATATCTATTACAACAATAAGGAACGATATATACATAGTTATTTTGTGTAGTTTTCAGCTATAAGAGTATAACACCAAAATGCAGAAATGACACGCCTACACTACTTCTCCCTGAAGGGCCCTTTTCCCCCCAAGTTGCCACTTAATGTCCCAGGGTTAAATAGTTCAGTGCTTAAAGATTAATAGGATCCAGTTATGGCTGCAGCCATTAACGGTTCTTGTGGCTCGTGTCTGAATGGAACCGAGCCAGGCTATTATAGAGGAAATTATTTTGTAGCATATGGGCTGAATTAATTGGATGGAATGACCTGTAACCTTCACATCTTAACCCTTCTGTGGAAGTCTGAGAGGTGGACCTGTCTTATCCTCCTCATGAAGAGCTGGATGGTTGGTCCCTTTAAGCGGTGTTTTTCAACAATGGAAATGAGCTCTTGTGTTGCAAGATCAAAATTGGAAGGCGCTGCCACAACGTTCACTTCCTGGCGTCATCTAATTCATCACTTCCGGACAGAATAGCAGCTCCAGCAGAACGTGTTTCACTCTGAAAGTGAGAACGGTTCGTAGCGATGAAAGGTTAGACTCCTTCTTGAGATTAAATTCTTGACGAGTCACTCAGTAAAAAGAGTAGTTCGATTTTTTTCCAACTCTTATGCTCATTTGATTCAGTTGGGGTATGTTTGGGGGTATGAGCTGTGAACGTAATTCTCACAAGAATCTTTCATTTAATCCTCAGTATTTATTGTGAGTCAACTCGCTCGCCCACTCTTTTGCCGGAGTGACTCCCGACTTGTGAGTCATTTGAAAGATTTGCTCGCTACGAACAAGTCGTTTGCGAGTCTTGCATCGCTAGTAGACCATAATAATAATAATAATTTCTAATGTTTACAGTGGTTAAAAGGATTGTGGTGTACTGTGGAAGCAAAAAGGTTGGGAGACACTGCTTTGAAGGACTCCAATATTGAATATCAGGGTCCACCCACCTCCCAAATCCCAATTGAACCCCTGCTTGTGTACGGCGTGAGATGTTACGTTTCATATCTGCCATCTTCCTCCCTCGCACTCGCTCTAGACACGATAGACGACCACACCTTGCTCTGGCTCCTGAATCAGATCCGTGTCGGAATCCCGCAGGTCACCATTCAGATTCGGCAGCACAAACACACCCAGGAGCACGCCTTCTTCATCACTACCACGTTCGAAAAGTAAGACAAGAAAATAAAACGACTCCAGAGAAGTTCAGTTTCATGCTGTGTTTAAAGACTTAGATGTATTTCTTATTATCAATTATTAATCATACCAGTTATGTATTGGTAATGTGAGCATTTTTTTTCCCTTACCTTGTGGCAATTCCACAATATATAATTCATGAATAAATCCTCAAACAACAAAGAATCACAAGTCACATGTTGCCAGAAACAGAGCGGGAGAGGACCATGTGATTTCATTCGGTCCACGCATTCACTCTCCAATGCACTGTTCCTGAAGTGTTGATATGCTGTCGTATTAAAATTGTTGCACTAGACCCCCTGATCACGGCCCTTTTCCTTTTCACGTGCAGCCTGCTGCAAGGGGCCGAGCAGCTGGGCATGCACAAGGCCGTCAAGGCCCAGTACGGCGGCGGGACGCGGCGCTTCTCCTGCGAGGAGGACAACATCTATGACAACATCGAGAGCGAGCTCAGCTTCTTCACCTCGCAGGTAGAGACCCCCCGAGGACCGAATCTCGCTTCAATTCCAAAAGAAAATTGTTCATCTTTCCCTCTCTTTTCCATATCTTGCTTTCCCCCTGCACCCGGCGTGATGTTCAGGAGCGCCAGAGCATAATCAAGTACTGGCTGGAAAATCTGCGAGCCAAACAGGGGGAGGTGCTCCACAACATTCACTTCCTGGAGGGACAACCAATCAGTATGCCAATATATATATATATATATTTCATTTCCTACATAAAACACATCCTCTTGAATGCTGTCTTCTTCCGTAATCTCACACAACAAACCTACAGTAGATAGACTACTGAGGCAAACACATTTTAAATCCCCAAACTGCACATTACAGGTATCGTGCATAAAGCATTTTCCCATATCTTGGAATGGAAATGGCATGGAAACTGTACAAGGCTTCACTAACCCCAGTGTGTTCTGTCCTTTCAGTACCAGAGCTGGTTGCCAGGGGGGTGACAAATCAAATGTTTCCTCTTCACGAGCAGAGAATCCTCAGCCAGCTGATGACATCCTGGGTCCAGGCTGTTTGCGAACGGCAGCCCCTGGGTGAATATCATACCAAAGACAATGTTATGGGTTTTTAGTCGAAAGAGAATGTGTTGGGATCAGTTGAATTGAATTTGGGCTAACTGTACAATTCACCACGTTTCCCTTTTGTGTTGTAGATGACATATGCGACTACTTTGGAGTGAAGATCGCCATGTACTTTGCCTGGCTGGGTTTCTATACCAACTCCATGCTTTACCCAGCTGTCATTGGCTTTCTGCTTTGGATACTAGCAGAGACCGATCAGGTGCCTACAGCCTACAATAATAATAATAATAATAATAATAATAATATTATTATTATTATTATTTTTTTTTTTTTTTAATTATTATTTTTTATTATTCATAATTCTTTTCTTGAGCAGTACTGTAGTTTGAAGAATGGGTCTGATGGCTGAGGAACTAGTTTCCCGAGCCAGCGAGGGTTGATTTTGAGTTGCCTCTGGGGCACCAGAGCCGGCGAAGCCTAAATTCACTGCATCATAACCATTCACTGTATAAATATTTGAGTGTACTCATGTGACAGGGGAGCTTAGTGAATTAAACATTGGATTCCAACCATGACCTTGTCTGCGTAACAGTTCAAGTGTCTTTGTGTAGGACTTCATATGTATTGAATGCAATATCTGAGACGATCAACCGATTCTATTGTCGATTTCTTTACACTAAAGTCCCTGTAAAGGGAATTCAGTTTTGTTTCTCAACACATTATACATGTTAGAAAGTAAAGATGTAGTACTGAATTGTGGGGATAGACCATTAAACTGTTTCTCACCATTTCTGTGTTGGCATGGACATTTTTAACTTCAGAACAAAACCAAAACCAAGTAAAACAGCCCCTTATTGGTTTTCTGATTTTGGATTTGTATATATTTGTATTGGATTCGTGGTATTAGACACTTGAGAGAGGCTGCACCTCTCCCGCGATTGGGCATTGGCTTCAGCGTCTTCAGCGGACACGTTCCCAAGCATCTCAGAGCAGAGAACTGCCTTTTATTCCCACATTTTTTAAACCAAATTTTGTATACTTGACAATTATTTTAATCGTTCAAATTTGGCTGGGTGGTTAAGAACACATTTTTCTGTGGCGTGAAAAACTCAGAACACATTCATTGTTGCTTTACAGGGACTAAAGAAAAGTACGTCAATAGGGATGCTGCAAATTTATGAAACACTTGGAGTGCCTGTGGGTGGCATAGTGATGAGGATAATTTTCGAGCCTGTTATCGCTCCCCTGTCCTCCCCCACACAGACCAGTCAGGATATTTGCTGTGTGGTGTTTGCCCTCTTCAACGTGGTGTGGGCCACGCTGTTCCTGGAGCGCTGGAAGAGGCGGGAGGCCGAGCTGGCGTACAAGTGGGGCACATTGGACACCCCCGCAGAATCCTTGGAGGAGCCGCGGCCGCAGTTCAGGGTTAGTAGTATTTCTCAGCATAAGATAAGATAACACTATTAATCCCTTGGGAGGAAATTCACGATTCAGGCAAGGAAACAGTCTGTATTTGTAGAAAACACGTGTTTTTTTTTACGTGTGTACGTACTACGGTGCCAATTAACAAGAAACAACAGCAATAATTAAGACGTTGATGGCAATTGCAATGAAGATCGACAATAAATCTGATCTTCAAATTGCTGACTGCAACATTAAGGTGGATGGAGATTCCACTTGGAAGGTTATTCCACTTCTGTCTTGACCCAATAACCGTAGTCTAAATGAGGGATAATGTGCAGCTAGGCGGTCGTTATTGTCAAATAACCCCTGACAGGTTGATCAGGACTCAGATGCGAAGCGGACAACTGTCTCACTCTGAAGGGGTTCATTTTGTGATAATGACCCTCTGGCTGCACGTTAACCCGTTTATTACACGGCTGCTTTCTTAATATAAGGATACACACACGCCACATCTCGTATTCCTCATGCTGCGTGGTGAACGGGAGATCCTTTCTGCACGCACGGCCAATCCCCCCCGGTGCGCGCATAATCTCATGCCAAACTATTGGTAAAACTTGGCAGCGCTGCGGTTGCTCATGACCTCTGATTGCCGCTGTTGACAAATCAGAATCAAGCTTACATCATATTTTTTTCCTGTATGCCAACAAGACAGCCGAGCATGGCTCTTGTATTTTTTCCTCTCGCTTGAATAATAACCTACCAAGTCCACTCATCTTCTACGGACCGAGTTGTGTTGTCAGGTGTAAACTTCTGCCTTGAGGATTCCAAAAAGGAGGGCGGAGGTTTTCCTCTACAACCTTTGTAGTGATAAATAAGCCTGGCTGTCTACCTTGGTAGAACTTGAGAACAAACCCCTATTACCCGCGCTGTGTGCTCTAGCCCAACAAAAGCCACAAAGAAGCCGAGGAGGGGAAGGATGTACAGTCCTGTATAACTAGATACATACAGTATACTAGACACAACACTGTTCACCTAGAGACTCTCATGGGTCTGGGTCTTGTCTTAGATCTGCCTCTTTTATTCTGTTAATTCTTTAGTAAAGTATGAAATAAGTCAGGGAAGTTGTCACAATTTTCATTAACTCAGCACTTGAAGTAGGTGCCTTTTGTCAAATGTGGCCAATGTGTAGCCAAGCGTTGTCCCTGAACTAAATAATTGAACCACTCGATTGCTAATAATTACTGTAATAGCCAACAACACAAGTAATGCAAAGGAAATCAAGGCTTCTTGACAATAAGACAGTTAGCCCATCTTCTTGTCAAGGTCTCAGTACATTTAGTAGTGAATTAGTAGTCAGTCAACCAATCAGTCATTCATCTTCTTCTTCCTCTGCCGTTGGAAGGGAGTCAAGCGCTGCAGTCCCATAACGGGCTGTGAGGAGTTCTACTACCCGCCCTTGAAGAGGGCAGTGTTCAGGTGGCTGGTCAGCCTGCCCATCTGCCTCCTCTGCCTCTGCTTCGTCTTCCTCGCCATGCTGCTCTGTTTGGAACTGCAGGTCAGAACGGTCCAGTCCCCTGATGGGCCTTTAGGTTAAATGATGGTCGAATGGAACGCATTTGTCACAGTTTCAGTTGAATGTTTTTCATCACGGCGGAGTTCTGCTTCACCAGGGGTTTGGTTCATTTTCAGTTCAGCACTTCCACCTGTGTCGGATTGTTTGACCCACCTGTATATTTCAGCTCAGTTTCCTGAGTTTGTCACTGAGTCCACACTGTACCACATGTGTTGGGAGTACCTTTGCCTTCAGTGTTTTTGAATTTATACTCTGCATTTTTTAAAGTAAAAGCCTCTTTCGAGTTTATTTAAACCTTTTTGTCTCTTGTCCCTGCGCATGGGTCCTTTTTCCTCAGCTAATGCTCAGATGTTTCATTAGTCATAGTAGCCATTGGTTGTGGTATCTCTTGTCCGAGCTCAAATTATTCACCCAGCTCCAGTTTTAAAACCCAACACATACATTAGGAACTACCCAGGTTTACCCATGTTTTACACTGACTTCATTTTCCAGGAAGTGGTGATGGAGATTAAAGAGCTACCTGGTATTACAAGATTCGTTCCTAAAATTGTCCTCGCCATTACTGTGACCATATGCGATGAGGTGTACAAGAAAATTGCCTACTGGCTCAACGACATGGGTGAGTGGTACAAA
Source organism: Zeus faber (assembly GCF_960531495.2). Taxonomy (NCBI): domain Eukaryota; kingdom Metazoa; phylum Chordata; class Actinopteri; order Zeiformes; family Zeidae; genus Zeus; species Zeus faber. The sequence goes on along the minus strand of NC_137196.1, from coordinate 8,590,889 downwards.
ATTTAATTTCTGAACCTAAAGAAGTTCTATGGGTGCTAGCTGATAGAAAACCCTGCAATTTACAAGCCATGTTCATTGTATGTATCTTACCTTGCATTTTCTGGTTCAGCAATGCTGTTTTACTCTTTCAGAGAACTACAGACTGCAGAGTGCCTATGAGAACAACCTTATCATCAAGATGGTTTTTGTAAGCTGCTGCTTTTTTTCTTTGCTCTTTGAACTGGGATCTCAACAAAGGGGATTCATAGTGGCCTTCAAATGTTTGACTATTTTCTCTTTCTTATAGTTTGAATTCATCAATTCCTACCTTAGCCTTTTCTATATTGGATTCTACCTCAAGGACATGGAGCGACTGAAGGAGGTTAGAACGTAAAGATCTCACAAATATTAACAGAAAATGGGTCTGTCCTTTTTATCCTATTCTTATTACCTATACTGCTCTCCGCAGATGCTGGCCACTCTGTTGATCTTCCGTCAGTTCCTGCAGAACATCAAGGAGGTCCTCCAGCCGTATCTGTATGAGCAAAACAAACTGGGCGTCTTCACCCCCAAGGTCCTCTGGGAGCTCCTCCAGGCCATCGTTGTCAAATACGGCCGCCTGGCTCTGGGAAAGGCCCAGGCGTCCATGACGGCGTATTCCTTCCTGGGGCCGAAGGCTCTGTCCGGCTCTCACCCCTCCGACGGTAACCCAGAGCTCAAGAAGCGAGGTGATCTGAAGGCCGGGTTCCGGCTGACGGAGGAAGAGTGGGACATGAACGACAGCGCCCTGCGGCACCGAAAAGTCAGCTTCACCGAGAAGGTCGACTACCAGGACGTTGCGGCGGGAACGCAGGCGGCGGACGAGAGCTGTCTTGAGGACAGTCCCACGCTGGTGGAAGAAGGGATGGACCCTTCCAGCATTTTTGACAGCTGCGACGACGATAGCGACGCCGAGACCTCGGCTCAAGTACGTTGTGGCCGGTTCGCTGCTTATGATTTGTTGCATTCAATTGTAGCGATGTCCCCCATGACCCACAGCACTGTGCCAACTATATTTGACAGGAGACCAAGGGGAATAGCAGTGTGTCCCCTCAGAACGAACATGACTCGCTCTGTCAGAGAAGGAAGGATGGAGCGGACAGGAAAGAGGAGAAGAAGTCATGGATCGATCCCCCAAAGGAAGACAAGAGCGTCGCGTTGACACAAGCCGAGATTGAGAGCTGCATGCAAACATACGAGGTACCAGACCGTCTCGTCATCTTCCTTAAGATGATTTCAATCCGCAGGTATCCAAGCAGGAAGGAAGGAAATGAGAATTTTTCTTTTCCAACACCGTTTGACTGCTTCACCCCAACAGGACACGCTTCAGGACTACCAGGAAATGTTCATCCAGTTCGGCTATGTGGTGCTTTTTTCCTCGGCCTTCCCTCTGGCCGCCATGTGCGCACTCATCAACAACATCATCGAGATCCGTAGCGATGCCTTGAAGCTCTGCACGGGCCTTCAGAGGCCTTTTGGACAGAGGGTGGAGAGCATTGGGCAGTGGCAGGTCAGGTTCTTCTCTCCGTAGGGAGGAGCAGATTTCCTCGCCTAACACTTAATCGCAGCACAACAAAGGCATTTCCTTAAAAAACGAGTTGGAGATTGACAACTAACCTGTTTTTTGGTATCGCCTCTCTCTTCCTCTTAATCGGCACTCCCACTCGAGACGGCAATGGAAGCCATGGGCCTGATCGCCATCATAGTGAACTGTTACCTGATCGGTCAGTGCGGTCAGCTGCAGCGTCTCTTCCCCTGGTTGAGTCCTGAGATGACCATCATCTCCATCGTCTTACTGGAGGTATGATGTTTTGTCTGTATGGTATGAGGATTTCACTGAAGAGTTTCAAGAGCGTTCTTACTGCTAGAATTAACATAACGTGTTTTCTGGGCAAAATGCTCATTGTCAAATCGACCCGAAAATAAACCCGGCAGCAGTCTGGGGCGAACACTTTTCTGAGCAAACGATATGATAGGAAATGATTTGCTGCATATGTGCATGGCATGCTATTATCTGTTGTCTCACATACGTAAGCAGTTTCTATGTATTTCTAATGCTACAGTATACAAACTTGTTAAGTATTTTACTGGTAACTTACCGAAGAACGTTGAATATTTTGTTGTGTGTCGACCTTTTTTTCTACGTTTAAAAAAGTAATCCTGTTTTGTGCCTCGCCGTCGGTTGAGCCTGTCCCTTTGTGGTCTTGATGGTTTACAGCACTTTGCAATCCTGCTTAAGTACATCATCCATGTTGCCATCCCTGATATCCCTGGCTGGGTAGCAGATGAGATGGCCAAGCTAGAGTACCGACGAAGGGAAGCTTTCAAGGTATCGTTGTAATATAGCTTGAAAGACCTTCGGCCAAAAGCCTACTTTAAAGCTTGCTCCTGGCTGCTACATTGTGAGATTTCGTACCTCGAGTCTGTACCTCAAGTACCTGTGTCCCCTTCTCTTTGTATAGTATGTAATAAGATCTCTATATACTTGTAAGGCCAGCACAGCCTTTTTTTGACTGTTGTCAGTGTGATGTTGCGCATCAGAATATCACCGTGTGTGAGATTATGTTTGTATGTCTGTGTAGTGCTGTATCGCCTCCCTGCCACCTTCCCTTTATTTAGATACATCTGTCATGATGATACAGATCATCTGTGGCCATGACAGCTGATGTCAGACTATGGCCTTAAATCTCTCAGTGCTGACAGGAACCCAAGGCTTCTGTTTTCTAAACTCACTGGTTCCAAAAATGGGGCCCGCCCCCTAGGGAGCCACACAGGTACTGCATATGATCTATATAAATCATCTACTGCATATGCATATTTTTTGTTATATATATATTTACATCCACAGAAGATGTCAGGAACTAAAGGGGCAATATAATTGTAAAAATGGGATTGGAAAATCCAAAATTCGAACATTGGACACACAAGTCAATTATTTCTCAAAAACTCAATTAAGACGCTCCAAAGCTTAATCTCAGCCCTCTATCTCGCACACTAGCTTCTGTCTGTTTCTTAAAATCAGAACTCTTGCACACAGCTTCCTCCATTTACACACACCCTGTTTCTCTTACCATTTCTCACTCTGTCTCTCTTTTCTGGTGTACTGTGGTTCTACATGTGCGTTCTCTCCTGCCTCACTGTCTCTCGGAGCAGAAGCATGAGCGCCAGGCGCAGCAGCACTTCCAGCAGCAGCTGCGCCGTCGGCGTGAGGAGGAGGAGCTCCAGCGGCAGGCTGAGCTCCAGGCGGAGGCGCGCCAGGAGAGTGAGTATCACAAGGCCGACGCCCAGCACCTGCACCACCACGACAAGTCCCAGGGGGCTAAGCTGGGGGACAAGCCCAAGAGACCCAGTTCCCTTCTGGGCAACAACAATGTGATGAAGCTGAAGCAGATCATCCCACTCCAGGGGAAGTTCTCCTCAGGTACATCGCGTTCCCCCGCCCAGTCCCCAACAGGAGGAGAGGCCAAGCTCCCCGGCTTCCTCAACTTCAAGTTCCTCAAGTCGCCCGAGTTAAAGAAGGAGCCGACGGTGGCGGCGGGCGCGACAGCGGGCTCTGTGGTGACCCCCTCCACCGCCGCCCCAAGTGGCCAGGAGAGGTCACAATCCCCCAACAGGACATTCAGTCCGGGGAAGCTGTTCAGTTTCAGCAAGTCAGAGGGGACCGTGGTCTGTGCGAACGGGACGCAACCGCCCAGGCCGGGAGACGCTTTCTTGCAGTCGCCGAACAAGGCCGAGTTAAACACCACCCAGGAGGAATTACCTTCCAACGATTCTGACAAGGGAGAGACGAGACAATCGACGAACGGTTCTGAGAACTCGGGCCTCAGGAGTTAGGAAGGAACAGCAGTTGGATGTTGAGATGGAGCGCAATGTACAAATGTTCAGCCTTCTTAGACACTGAAGCAAGGACCAAACGTAAAGCCAGAAACCGGTAGACTTTCACTCTTGATGCAACCGACTTCACACAAAGCATTACAATGTGTCAATTATCACTTGACTATATACGCTTCCATGTAAACAATGTACAATAAGTGTTATTTCTTGAGGCCTGCGGAACCTTGAATAAAGGTGAAATACTGCATGTCCTCTGGCTCCAGCCTGGCTCTCCAAAGCATCTTGGCTCCAAAAATATGATCTGACTGCGAACAAAGTTTTTTTTTTCTTTACCTTTGTGAGTCCAGGCTCTGTTCATCAGGAGAAAATAATCTGTAGTTTTTCCCAATTCCAGTTTTACTTTGAAGCCTGTTTTTCGATGCATGTCAAGTCATCTGCATGCATTGGACCTTTAGTCCTTGTGTTTGTTTTGTTTTTTTCAGTTGCGATTAAGCACTTTTTAAGCCATTGTATTCCTCCGCAATAGCTCAGATTATATTCACTGTGACTGTGAAAAATTATATTCTATTTTTCTTAACTTTGATTTTCTATGGATTATTTTATTACATAAAGTAGTGAATGTACCTCAACGATGCAAAACAATGTCACTTGAATAAACATCCATCATGAAAAAACTGTGGTGGATATGTCACAGATATAAAAACAATATTACAAAATATTTTTGATCACTTTATTGAGAATACACATCAAAGGTATTAAAATACAGTGGGACATATTTCTTTATAGAATCTGACAAGTCAGTCAAATAGTATAGAAGATCTGGTGTAGGAAACGACCTACTGCTGTCTCATTTTCAAAAGAGGTCTTAAAATAATGCCAATTACATTAGTACTATCAGAAAAAGACACCACAGAAACCCACTAAGTAGATTAGTACATTTTACTTCTAAACTGCCTTTGTATAACAGGGTGAACTCTCAGGGTTAAAAAAATATTCCTCCCTGTTAGTGCAAAACCAGCAAATCTAAACACTTCATTGGTTGCATTTGACCCAGCTCTGGCTTTTACTCGCTCCATTATAAAATACAGGACTTAAAAGAGCAAACGGGCGTCATGCAGTGAAATGACAGCTCGTACTGATCAGATAAGGGTAACGATTAAGCAAACTATACATCATGTACAAATATACAAAGTGAGAAATTATTATCTTCATCTTTACAAGTAGCAGCAGAAAGAAAGAAGAGAGACGTCCTTTGATGAAAATTTCTTTCCAAGGTGTCCAACTTAGTATTCCCCAGACAATTTCCTGACTAAGTATTTTGTCTAAAACACAAGCGGATGGCACATTAATGACAAATGTTTCTTAGAAGTTACGAGGTGAAATGAAATGCAATTTTCTTATATACAAACAGTATGGAGAGCCCAGCAAATCTATTTCACAAAATATATTGAAGTAACAATCACTTCTTAAAGAAACACAAGCACCAGGCTTCATGCTAAGAATAATGCTAAGCAATCTACAAGTCATAGAAAAAAAACAAAAACAAAAACATGTATGACTGTAGTGGCCGACACTTCAATAAATGTCAACTTCAACTCAATATGCGCATTATATCAATGGCTACTCCCCACATAAGTCCATACAAATACTCGGTTTAAAAAAACGGTTCAAAAATAAACAAAACTTCCAAAAATGACTTCCACTTAAGGCGAGAAATAATTATTCCTTTGACCCCGCTGAGAACATAGGAAAATCCAACCTTGTACATCATGGCAGTCCAACAAAGATGTGCCCAGTTACACTGGGAAAATAAAAACATTTAAAAAAAAGGAGGAGCAATACATGTAGAGAATGTGTACAAATAATAATTTAAAAAAAACACTGCTTTCTAAAATAAGCAAAGATGTCTCGAAATGTTGTCTTTCAGAGTGGACAGCATCAAAAATTGAATGTTTGCGTGAAAAAGTAACTGCTTTCACTGAAAAGAAACCCAACAAGTGGCTTTTATCTCTATGTAAGACAGAAGACATGTTTTCCCAAAGCTAGCTAAAGAATAAATCCGATTAAGATTTCATTTTTTACAGTGTTACAAAAGCAAACGACAATATCAGAATGTTGCTGTGCTGTGGAAACACAACAGTCACATACTGAGCTTTGAGGAGGACCTTTAAAAAGGACCGGTTTGTTTAGGGCTGAGCAATATCAACTATCAAAATATTTTTGACTCATATCTTTGACTAATTTGCCAATATTTTCCTTCAGCAAGCAGGTAGACCATTGAACGGAGCAGCAAGAAAATTGCATTACTTCACTGTAATGTGGCCTTTAAGACCAGGAAAGAACGATATTTAACTATATCAAGATAATCAAAAATCACAGAAGATATTTAGTCTCATATCACAATATCAATATTATTTAGATATATTGCCCATCCCTTGGTGAAGTCCCGAGACAAACTTTGTATCACATAAAAATGGAGACCATACCCAGCTTTATAGAGAACGGCAGATTAATGATTTACATTTCCAGCTTATTTCAATGCAGTCAAATATGCAGACGAGTAAACAAAAAAATAATGTAAGATCCCTCACGTTGTATTTTCAATGAGGAGAAATATCCGATTTGATCTAGAAATCATTGTAGGGATAAAATCACATGGCTCACTTTTGTGCCTCCCCTTACATACTGTACATTGGAGCACAGTGGGGAGAAATAGATACTGTATATATGTACATTTATGTATAAATAATGGAACGGAGAGCACATTAAAAGGCATCCATTATGATGAGAAGCATGAGCCTATATATGAAGCATGCATGCATAAACTAAAACAGGGAGCTCTGAAAATAAAACAAATACAAAATGATTGAAAGCCAAACGCAGATCCAAGGAGATGAAATGACTAGAGATGCAAATTTGGATTGAAAAAATAAATAAATAAATAAAATAAAATAAAATAAAATAAAAAAAGGAAGAAATGGGGTAAAGTAAAAGTCAGTTCCCTGCATGTGGAGTGCTTGTAGAATGCGTAATTAAATCAAATGATGGTGGAAGAGTACACAGCACAGTATGTGTGTTATATTGGAGCCAGTTTTTGTTATGAGTGTGAGTGTGAGTGTGTGTGTGCGTGTGTGTGTGTGTGTGTGTGTGTCCACACCACACACCGAGTCACAAGTCCTCATTCAGCTCATGGCTTTCCGTTCGGGCGATCTTCCGCGGGGGTGCAGCGGTCTCTCCCTCGGCATGTTCCTGCTCTCGCTTCTTAGCTGCATTCTGACAACAACAACAAAAACATATTAGCGTTTTAAAGCTTATGTTTTTAATTAAAGCACCAGGCAATTTTTGGTTTTGGTGTATCGACTTATCACCAACATTTTGTTTACTGTTTAAGGGTTATATTTAATGTCAAGTTTATTGTACATTCATCTTTCTGCTTCACTGTTTAATGATATTATTATTTTTAAGTTATTGTATAGGACTGTGTATTTAACTTTCAGACATTTTTCAGGTGTTTTTCATTTTCATCTTTTTTTTTTAACTGTTTTTCTGTTATTTTCTTTCTATCGATCTATCTATCTATCTATCTATCTATCTATCTATCTATCTATCTATCTATCTAATACACAACAGACTCATGGTTGATTGACTGATGGTTGATATATTATTATGATATATATATTTTCAGCCATCTCACCTTTTTATCCCACTGCTGATGGAGATATCGCAATAAGATGTTTGTCTTCTCAGTGACAATGACTAAGAAGAAAAAACAAAAGGGATCAGCTCACCCCGAGACTTGCATCCTGTTGTACCATGTACTATATCCTGTACATGTTTTTCATTGGGGTTTTTTTACACCATTGATATAAAACTCAAATATAACTTATTATACATTGGTTTCAATAGATTTGAAACTAAACCCCATCATGAACCCATGACGTGCCTTGTATTATACCACCAAACTGGACGAATAAGTGAAAAAGTCAAACATTGACATTTGATCCCACATTAAGACTGACACTATAAAATTGTTCAGGGAAGGCCTGTGCTGAACGCGAGCCGTTTATGGAACAGATTAAAGGTGTTCGACTTACTCTGTTCCGAGGGATAATCCCGGGTCGGGAGGTAAACAGACGGCCGTCGGTTCTGAATCAATAAAGTGACAAGGCATGGGGTCATTAAAAAGTCACAGTGTTTCATAATATGTGACAAGGAAGGTGTCTTGTTTAGCAGCAGCTCAAGCAAACATGCACGCGCACACACACACACACACACACTTTAGATCAAGGGCCACTTACTGATGCCTTACATACGGAGTCTGCATGGAATCTGCTGAAATTGATTTTGTTGTAAACCGGTAGTCCTCTTAGGAAATCTGCCTGTGAATTATATGGTGGTTTTTTTTCCATATTAACACACAATACCACAGTTGATGTGTAGTGGTGATTTTACTGAGTTAGCTACCGAAACAAGCATGATACACAGCACAATGTATATGTATATTTTAACAGATAGATTAAAATGTCGTTTATTGGCATGACCAGAACTCTTTAAAGAATTCCCAAGAATTCCACTACCACTCTGAGGTAGTGGAATGAGGTACAGACAATAAAAAAAAACAATGAAATAACAATGAATGAATAAATACATAAATAAATAAAAATAATAATAATTATTATTATTATAGAAACATGAATGACTATAATAACGATAACAATAGTAATAGCAACATGAATGGCAATAATAACGACAATAATAACGATAATAATAATAATCGGATGAAAAGCCTTGGTAGACAATAATTAAAAATTAAGAACTGATAAACATTACAGAGTAACATTACAAAGTAATATATATTAACATACGCTACAACCGTTTAGATACAGAAATAACACATGCGATTTGGACAACATGTTAAATATGTGAGTGAAGTGTTGTATCAACGCAGCTAAAGGTAAGACCGATGGATTCCTCTTCGTTACCAACTTACCTTATCCATGTTTTGTCCAAGTGTGTTAAGTACCTGCGTGCACCGGTAGGTATATGACGAACTCAAACCATTGGTGAATATGTATATTAAGTCATATATTCCGTGGCAAAATGGCTTTTAGAGGTTCTTTGCAAGCTAACTTGCTACTTGATATGCTCCATTTTTGTTTTTCTGCCGCTGTGGGCGGTTCGCTCCCGCAGAAGCCCGAGTCCAGAACTCTACCGGAGCGTTCTCATTGGCCAGTAAATGATTACGCAACAGCCGCTTCACCAATAGGAGGCTACTGAAGTTGACGTTAGGTTTACGGCGCAGACGTTTCTTTAGAACGGGGGAGAATCAAGATTCAAGAAGTTTATTTGTCACAAAACATATACACACTTTCATACATATATGCAGTGAAATGTCTTTGCAACGCACCCGGAGATTATGCAAAATAGCTACTAAACCGAACATAATAGCTAACCTAATTCCTACCCAGACTTGAACTTGACTTGAATCACGTTCATAAGATGCTGTATGTGGGAGACCAGCCTAATGCACTTTCTTAATTAACTTAAGCAATGCAGCATAATCTAAAGATAAAATAAAAATCTGTTCTGTTCGTTTTATTAGACAACTTCATAGATTGTACATATTTTTTTGTAAATAAAAAAAATAACCGCTTGATTGCTGGATTGTTCAAAAAAATAATAATAATCCTCCAATGCGAGTTGAGACTAATCCAGAGCAGTGTTTCCCAATCCTTTCTTTAAGTTGTTTTTGCTGACAAAGAGCACCACCTAATATCAAAGGAATAATGTATGTTTCCTTTCAGGGGCAGTGACAACTGCTTCAGACGTCATTCATGAGGAACCGCTGTCTTGTATGAAGTGGTCCCAATCAGGCTGAGAATAAAACACTGACATGTTATTGAGTGTTGACAATCTATATATAATCATGGATTTTTGAGTATTCCATCTATGAAATCGGGTGCCATGAAACCAACATACAGAAACCACTGGCTTTCTTTACAGCGTAGCCAAACCACATTTGCATTTAGAAAGACCCATTGCATTCTCACAATTCACAAAGTATCAATGCTCTGCTAAAACCAAACCCGATCCCATGGCCAGTATCATCAATCAACACTTTTAATAGTCGGTGAATACCGCCAATGTTACACAATCAGCTTTCGTTTCTCCAAGAGTCTCTTCAGGTTGAACAATGAGGAGGATTTCCCCGCGGCTGGAAAATTTCAGTGTGTGAGCGATTTTCGTCCTTTCAACATCCGTCGCAGAATCACCTCGATGCCACCCTTTGTGCTGATTCTTTTGATCCAGCCATGGGTCCTCTTGCGTTTGATGTTCTTGGGCTGGTACTCGGTGCCTCTTTTCCCAGTCCGCACCTGCTGGTAATGCCATGGCGGCTGCTGGAACACACCCGAACCCTCGGCCTGAGACGGGAGGGGTCCGCCACATCTCACGGCCTGGGATCCTGGGGCAGATCTGGAGAGCACCGAGGAGCTCAGCAATCTGAAGTGAGAAGGAAAAGAAGAGGCCGCTGAAGGTTTCCATACAAAGTACTGTTGACATAACACATTAATCTTTGGTGGTGGTGAAAAAAGTACATTTTACCTAAATAAGGGTATGACTCTAGTGAAAGAAAGTGAAAGTACCACATTGCGATTTCTACTAAGTAAAGGTACTTGCTCTTAAATGTACTGGTTATGTCCAATTCCTCTATACAGTAGGATTGCACCGTTTTTTCTGCAGATGACATACCTGGTTTTGAAATAAATAAACGTAAATCTTGTTTTGTTTTTTTCTCGAACCAAAGTCACCTGACTATGTTAGAAGTGTAGTATAGATATTTACCTTGAAATGTAGTACTTACTGAAACCCAGTACTTTTACACAGTTACTTTCCACCACTGAAGGTAAGCACTACATAATTCGTATTTAAATCTTGGGAGGTGGCAACCATCAATCATCCATTTTAAATTAAATTGGGTACTGGTATACACACGTGTTTTGTTGTGGATAACAGTAGCATGTTCAGACATAACACGGATTGGTACCACCTTTACAAGCTAGCTTGCTAACGTTTACAATAGAACACAAACAAATGACGAGACGTGTGACAAGAATACTGATTTTATCACCTGCTCGAAGAAATCATCCCGCCTATGCGAAAAATGCAGTGCCTTGCGATATTCATTTTGGAATATACACACAATTCTCACGGGCATGAGAACAGCGTGAAAGTCACTAGACGGCAAACCGCTACCGCCGGTACATGCAACGCCGTGATTGGCCAGGCGAGTTACTGCCAGCCAATAAGATTCAGTCTTACTGGAGTGTGGCAGCGGAGGACCTCACGTCGCCAAGAAACTGCAGCGTTTGACTTTGCCAACCGCCAGATTATTATTATTATTATTATTATTATTATTATTATTATTATTATTATTATTATTATTATTATTATTAATATTATTATTATTATTATTGTTACACTAATGTTGTTGTTACACTAATCTCTGTCGCAATGTAGCTTGAATGTTATTCTCCCTTGTAAGTCGCTTTGGATAAAAGCGTCTGCTAAATGTAAATGTAAATGTAAATGTAAATTATTATTATTATTATATAATATAGATATATTATTATTATTATTATTATTATTATTATTATTATTATTATTATTATTATTATTATTATTATATAACATAATAATAATATATAATATATATATATTATATTAATAATAATAATAATATCAATAATAATAATAATAATAATATATTATCTTATATTATATTATATTATATATTATTATTATATATAATAATAATAATAATAATAATAATAATAATAATATCAATAATAACATCAATAATAAAAAATAATAATTATAGTCTTAAAAGAAAAGCATCACATAAAGCAACATATAACTTCCTTTTAAGTTGAACCATCATCCATTTATAACGATAGTATTTAGATCTTGCACAGCTGGTACTATCTTTTTTGCTTTTCTCATTTCAAATTTGACATTTCATTTTTCTCCCTTCTTTGTCCTGCACAGCCGTGACCTTCGCACCGTGTTTGTATGACAGCATGCGACGAATACAACTTCATCTGAGGCGTGTAAGTGTGATCGGAGGTTTAATTGGGGCCGTAACGGTATTAAGTCGTGTAGGTGGTCATGTAGAACTGGCCCATCGCGCTACCACTACGCGACGATCCATTCGCACACGCACACGCCCGCACAGTTGTCCATCTTCCAGCCTTGGCAACAAGGATGGAGGACTCTCCAATTGGCTCTACCGGGCCGGGGGTGGTCCGCCATTCGCCCAGTGTAGTGCCACTCAGGGCACGGTGACAGGGGGATTGCGGGCACAGCGGTGTGGGGGGCTGGGTGGAATCTGGCTGGGTGCGCAGAAGATGCGGATGCTGATGGGGAAGAGCTCTAACCGTTCACTTATTATGGGGGGCTTATTAAAATGCATCCGGCACATTTATGGATCTGTACATTTAAGTCTCTGTGCATTTTCTATCACAGTGCAATGCAGCGCATTAGCAGCTCACATTAGTTGTGCAGCTGCGTGTAGCTGAATTGCAAATGTAATTCTTTTTTATTTTACAGTTAAATTTGCCACGTTGACTGTCATCTATTTGCCCCATAATTCTAATCTACCTTGACAAACCACAGTCGTGCGGGTAAGTGATCAGTGTTGTCTTCTTCTTGTTAACCTTTTTCGTGCTGCAGGAGAGACCCGCGCGGTAAACAAAATAATGTCATTATGGCATCGCACTGCCTTGGATTGTTTATATGTAAAATGCACCTAGGATCGTTGTCTACTTGTTTTTTTTACAATTTAATTGATTTGCATCTGATTACCGCAATGATGGATGTATTTTACCCATATATCTGCAGTTGTTTATTTAAACAGTCGTACATGATTCGGGCATTATGATGCAAATGTCTTGAACACACACACGGTGAAAGTTTTCAATATTTGCACATTTATAATTGCTATTCTCTGTAGGTAATGTGGAGCAGCGCGCTGTGTGCCAGTGTCACAGGCTACTTGATGCTCTGTTTACCACCACAATTCTGCAATGCAGACAAGACATTAAGATGGCGAAAAAAATAGTCTTCTTTGGCTCAGTGGATCCTCTATTGTGACTGGGCTTAGCACTAACATGGTTTTGTACTGAGGCTGGATCCCTTTGAGACTGAAACACAGTCAGACTATCTAATTATAATTCCACAAAGCTTCCTGCGTCCACTCACGTACTAGATAAGTGGCTGATTAATGCATTGCATGATGCGTGGGATACGGGCCTGTGTTTATTGGTTTATACAATAATATTAATAATAATAATAATAATCATTAATAATAAATCATATTTTGACATGCATTTAAAACATGGTGGTTAGATCATCATCATCATCATCATCATTCTGATTCTGATTCTGATCATCATCATCATCATCATCATCATCATCATCATCATCGTCATCATCATCATCATCAATGACATGCAATGATTATATTGCAATGAAGAAAGGTTTTGTCCCAAAAAACTAAACATATTTTTGCTTTTACACATTCTCTCAACATTAATTGGTGGTGACAATTGAAATTATCTGCAGTGAATTGTGTGTGTTTGTGTGTGACTTGAGAGAGTTGTTAGGCATTTGGGAAAAAGATGCCATCTTTCCTTTGCCTTGTGGGTAAAACTCAATACATGATTCCTGAGCTGGATCAAACCATCACACACACACACACACACGCACACGCAAACGCACACGCAGACACACACACACAAACAAACACACAGACTGACTTTCGGCCATTGTGTATTTGTAGGGGTACGTCCTTGATTGATTCCTCTTATCTTTCTATTTCACAATATATGTAAATAGTGAACTTTTTTTTTTAAACATTGCCTAAATGTTACCTTAGCCTAGTATTTTGATCATGATCATAACAATAATAAACAATACAGTCACTAGTTTGTTTTCTGTATGCACTATTCAGTATGAATAATTAAGACATCTATGAAGACAGTGGGTAAATAATGTATGTGGAGAGAATACAAACCTGTACCCTAAGGAAAGAGGAGAAATATGCCCCCCATCACCACCCACTCTTATTATATCCAAAACATAAGAAATGGGTTATATGTTAAGAATTGCCACTTTTTATTGGAAAGATTCTGCAGACCAAAGTAATTTCCTACCACAGTTGTGTTGTTAATGAATATTTCGGTTGTTTAAGATGGATTACATAATATACTGTGTGTTTAGAGTAGTTGGGTTAGGGTTAGATGAGGTTCATAATTCCCTCTCAAGGAAACAGTGTCTTTGACACTTCCTATTCTGTTTCCCCCGAGATAATCATGTTGAATTCATACAAATATTTGTAAATGCATCGCCTCCAACATGCTCCACTCATACACCTTCATTTTAACCTACCTCCTTGTATTTGGTATATGCTGCCGGCTTACACCCAGTCATGTGCCATTACTGACCTTCTCTATTTATACACTCCGAGGCTGACCGTGTTGCAAGGAGGGACTGGCTATTCATAGGGAACGTCATGGTCAATATGTTTCACCACACTCAAAACAAGAAGCGTGTTTTTATGCCAGATTATTTCCTTTTTGGACCCAATATGAGCTATATATTGCACGGTAGGGAAACTGCATTTTAGTGGAAGGACATGCACAACAGCTTGCGTAACAACTGTGTTTAGTTCCTGCGTATTGCTAAGGACTTGTTGTGACTTGTGTGATCCCTCTTTGTACGGTGATAGCGATGAAAAGAATATTGTTTAAAACTGAGGGCAGATAAAGCAGATCCAGAAATCCTATAGTGTGTGTGTGTGTGTGTGTGTGTGTGTGTGTGTGTGTGTGTGTGTGTGTGTGTGAGTCTGGAGGTGTTCACGTATCTCTTGTGTTCTTTTATGTGTCTCCATGCATGCAGAGGGACACCATGTTGACAAGCATCGCTGACGGAATACTGTGCTGCCTGACTGGGAAGGCTGCCAGTCTGGTGCTACCCCTGGAGTCCTCGGAACCCTCTAATGGCTTTGAGTTTGTGGAGGTCAAGCCTGGGAGAGTCCTGCGGGTGCGGCACATCATCCCGGAGCGCCACCCGCTTGTAAACCAAAACCAAGCGTCGGGGAAGAGAGAGACTGATGCCCCCGCCGACGGTGCTGGTGGCCGCGAGGGCTCTAACGCGGGGAGTAAAAGCCCCGGCGGCAGCAGCGTGCACTGCAAGAGGAAGATCACCGTCTACCGCAACGGCCAGCTGGTCATCGAGAACCTCGGCGACATCCTGCACTCCGAGATCCTGCAGTGTCAGGACGGCGACCTGGAGCCCTGCAGCACCGTTGAGGTGGAGCTGGCCGACTTCAAAGAGCTGGCCTCGTCCCCAGAACCCAACCCCGTTCCCCCGCCGCAGCCGCCGCCGCCGTCCGGGGAGCAGAAGCTGGCCCCGGCCCCGCCCCCTCGCCGGCGCCGACGGAAACCCAAGCGCACTGTGCTCATCGACTCGAGGAGGGAGATCTCCAGCTGCAAGGGGACGCACTCGGATGTGGCGCTGTTCTTTCTGCACGGTGTGGGCGGCTCCCTGGACATTTGGGGGAGCCAGCTGGACTTCTTCTCTCGGCTGGGCTACGAGGTCATCGCGCCGGATCTGGCGGGGCACGGGGCCAGCATCGCCCCACAGATCGCTGCAGCGTACACATTTTATGCACTTGCAGAAGACCTTCGGGCCATTTTCAAGAGATATGCTCGAAAACGCAACATTCTCATCGGACACTCATATGGGTAAGTCTTTGAAGTAGGTTTTTTTATTTTTACTGGCAAGCAAAGTATTCAACAAGTATTCAACCAAAGGAAGTATTTGTATATAAAAGTATAGCCCATGTGTTTAAGGGTTTCTAGGACCCATATTTGAGACAGATTTAAACAGGTGCCATAGGTCTATAATTTCCGACCTGTCATTTAAAAAAGAAAAAGGCCATTAATGCTCCCAAAGTGGAATGACGTTGAAGTTTTCACCTTTAAACCGTATTGTAGCTTATTGTCTCCAGCTTCGAAAAGTAAGTCAGGCCTTGTAGCCATCTACAGTGTTTTTCCACTGTAGGATATTACATCCGAGAAATAATAATTACGGCAATTGCATCTTGGATGGTCTCAGGAAGAAATACACCTTGGTAAATTTGAAATTTAAGTTTGACTAAAAATGTCCACTAATGTGATCTGCTTCTGCTGCCCTACGCTGGACACACAACTCTCCTCACACATTGTACCCATGCCATTATCTCTCTCCCAGGGTGTCATTCTGCACCTTCCTAGCACACGAATATCCTGATCTGGTCCACAAGGTGGTGATGATCAACGGAGGAGGTCCCACGGCACTGGAGCCTAGCCTGTGCTCCATCTTCCAACTGCCCTCGTGTGTCCTTCACTGTCTGTCTCCCTGCCTGGCCTGGAGTTTCCTCAAGTAAGATCGCTGACTGCGCTGTTCTAAGATTAAGATTAACACGCTGATTCTCTATTACAAGAACTCTCAAGGTATATGTCCATTCTACTGTCGACCAAATACTCCGAACTAACAGACAGTGTCTTTCCCGTGACCGCAGAGCTGGATTTGCCCGTCAAGGTGCCAAGGAGAAGCAGCTTTTGAAGCAGGGAAATGCCTTCAACGTGTCGCCTTTCGTTCTTCGTGCCATGATGAGCGGGCAGTACTGGCCGGAGGGGGATGAGGTGTACCACGCTGAGCTCACCATGCCCATCCTTCTGGTGCACGGCATGTGTGACAAATTTGTGCCTGTGGATGAGGACCAGCGCATGGCAGAAGTATGTCGGCAAATTGTTTTTTTTTTACACAAGATTGCTATTTGGCTGATGACTGACCTGGTTGTGTTTGTTGTGTTGTGTTGCCTGTCGTTAAGTCCTGCTTTAATTTTGGCTTATTTTCCAGATCCTGCTGTTTGCCTTCCTAAAAGTTATTGAGGAAGGAAGTCACATGGTCATGATGGAGTGCCCTGACGCCGTGAACACCCTCCTGCACGAGTTCTTCCTGTGGGAGCCGGACATGTCCAAAACGGAAAATACCAAAATGGATACAGAGACGACGGCTACCGTCAATGACACGGTCCAGACGCTGAGAGTAAATAAGACCATCGACAAATAACCTATGGGTCTTGTTTTTCGGTGGAAACGATCAGAGGGCCTTCTACAACAGTCGGTGTGTGTGTGTTCTTAATGGCTGCTCCCAGGCTGAGAGCTGTTATACAACAAACCAGCGTCTTCTGGACGTTGGTGGCTGATGGTGCTTCAAGGAAAAGCAGGACTCTTAAAGGACTCAGGGCGAATGGCCAATGAAGAGGTACAGAGATGGAAGAAGATGTCCATGGAAATGTCAGACATGTGAGGAAATGTATGCAAAGACAAAGATTGCCCGTTTCTGCTTTCAATTTTACAGATCTGTGTGCTCCATCACATGGTGTTTTGCAAAAATGGCACAGTACTTGGAGGTCCAAAGAGCATAGTCCATTTGTGTTTTGTGTGTGAAATGTGTTCGGTGAAAAATGGACAACTGACAGACCAAAGCCTAAAGACCATGAAATGGTGTGTCGATATCCTTGCCTTCATCTAATATTCTCTGTAACGCATTGCAGAGTTTCCCTCCTGCCATTGTGAAATGGTCATTTACTAACAATTCTGCTTTTACAAAAAAAAGGATTAAGTATATTGAAGATCTGGGAAGTCAAAGAACAAATGCATTTTTCTAATTGAATGCTAATGGAGAGATTATTATTATGAAACTTGTGGTCGTAAGTATTAAAATTATATTGTACTACCAAAAGTTGACTGGATAGCAACAGGGGAATTGCGGTTAATATAAATATATAGAGTAATATACGCTTTTTGTGTTGGCTAGAAGAACATAGGCCTACTGTACATTGTACAACTGCAACTGAATAGAACATGTAACTTAAAAATCAAACATCCCTTGGAAACCATACACTGTGCATTAACCCAAACTTGAAGTCTTTGTCACATGTTTGGTTGATCTTTGCCTCAAGTATTAAAGCATTTCCTTTATATACAGACTGTGTCTGTATGTATTATAGAGTCTAGCTATTTAGTGAAAACAACAACAAACACATACAAGACGCCATAATTGCCCATTTCTCCAACATTTTTGCAACATAATAACATATTTTGAGTTTCATTAAATATTATCATGTAATAAACACTTTGTTCTCTATTTTTTTATGTAAAAAGGAAAGAAAGATTCTAATTGAATCTAGAGGGATTCTAATAGATTACCATAACCCCAAATTACAACTGTTCGTGTTGAAAAATAACAACCGCCATAACAATCAAATGTGTGTATCGCTATATTAACATTAACAAATGTGTTGAAAGCCAGTAAATGTTGGTGAACAAAAATATATGTATTCCTCAACTCCCCTCCAGTCAACCCTATGTATTTAAGAGTGTCAAATTGAGAGAATAAGCTAAAGTTGATGTTCGTTGAAGAACATTCATTTATGGATGTTCATTTATCTCATAATGAGACAGTCAGATACGAGAGGTTGGAAGCACATTCTAATATTCTCCCTAATTATGCTTAACTGTTGACCGCATGATAATGACTCTTTTGTGGTACAGCAAGTAAATGGGTGGATTTGAAGCTAAGTCTTCTTTATCATCAGGTCTGCTACATATGCATATTTTCAGAGGATGGATGCAAAATGACTGGACATATGCAATCTGAATAACATAGATGTTGAGTTTTGTATGATAGGACAGAGGAAAATGGAGACTTTTATAAAAAAACAAAACTGAGCTAGCCCTGTTGCCTAGAAAGGCTATATATTCAACATGGTCTTTAAAACATACCAATAAGTGCTGCTGATACTGTATGTATGTCTGACTTTTTTTGGTGTAAATGGTCCATAGAAATCATTACAACTGCAGGGTGCACATGCACTTATTATTCTGCTAATAGTCGTGCAATAAAATTGTCAGTGCTCCACGTGATAACATTTGTGACAAGAAAATGTGTTAATGTTATTGTTGCATTTATTCCTGGGAATCATAACATATGCACTGCCTGAATGTAGATGCATATAAAAGTATATAGCCTATCAAACCTGTTGAATTAAGTGTATGAATGTGCCTTTTGTGGCATGAAATAAAAACAGATGTTCACAATCCGTGGCTGTTGTTGATGTGCATGTTATATGTTGATGTGCATGTTATAAAAGTCTGCAAGCAGCAAGCTTGAATAGATACATCGCTCAAGTGTTGCTTGAGGTGCATGGAAGGAGATACCGGCTGTAGCTTTGTGTTAGCGTTGGTACTAATCCAAATGCACTTGGACGCCTCTCACCGTCCACTGTTCTGCAGGTCTACTTCTGAATATGAATGCCAAGATTGGGTCTGGGCAGTGTCTTGTAAACATCAGCGCAATCTCACTACTGAGCCTATCTGTTCTCCTGCCATGTCGCTTAATGCATTCTTCCGAAACGTCCGCTGCTCTGTTCAAGCGAAGCCAGTAATCATATGGGCCCTCGCTGTGTCTTGGTATGGTACTATGACCTAACCTGATAACCTTTTTATAGAGTTTTTTTATAAAACATATTTGCTACTCATTGATGTCTGATAGATAGGCATGACAAAGAGAAAGAAAGAAAGAAAGAAAGAAGTCAATCAATCAATCAATCAATGTGCGCTCATAACAATTTTAGGTTTTAGCATACATACATTTAGAATACTGAATAAATTATGAAAAATTAAATAGAGAATATTCATTTCGTGATTGATAGATATCGGCACCCTGCACTTACTAATCCGAATAACTGTAAATAGGAAAACAAAAAACATAGAAAATACAAAAAAAAAAAAATAATAATAATAATAATAATAATAATAAAAATAAAAAAATTATAATATATACATATACATATACATATATATATATATATATATATATATATATATATATATATATATATATATATATATATGATACAATTAAAGCCAATAAAATAAAACCAAATATACAGTAGACGATCCTCCAACTCGCCGTCTGATTGGCTAACGAAACTACCGTGCGTGGTGTGGTAAACAACGTCGGGGAGGCGTGCGCATGCGCAGAGCCGTAAATGGAGGAACGCGATCTGGTCACGGAGACATTAGTTAATAATCCGTGATATCGCCGTTACCGGGTCCTTCTTTGATACCGGCATCAAGGCTCTCGCCGCTTGCAGGCGGAGAGCGGCACCCGGAGAGTCGGTAAGTGGAGCCGTTTTGCGGTTTTTTTTTTTTTAACGATTTCGCGCTTGGACTTGACCGAAATGTTAGCTTCTAGAAAGGTGGCGATCACCCGTCTGCTAGCGGCTGTAGCTGTAGCGTTCGACGCCCAGCCCGTTTGGTCCGCTAATGTCGACTTCCACGCTTCATACATATAGTATTCCACGGGATTGGAGTTCTGTGCACGTACTTTCTACTGGCGCCGCTAACCTAGTATTAGCTTAGCTTGTCAGTCGAGTGGCTGCTCTAGGTATAGCAATAAGTTCAAGTCTTAAATCGTTCCGTGCACGGGAACGCCGACACATTTCAATACATTTCAGTACATCTTCGTATACTTTTTAAGCAGTTAAGCGCTGACAGGTTTACTACTTTAATTGGACTCCCGTGATGTTTAGCCGTGATGGGCACCGGCCGTTTCCCGTTGTAGCATGCTAACACTCTGGCTGCGTAGCGACTTTCTCTTGGACGAGATAATGTGGTGGAATAAAAGAGAGCGAAGACCGGGTCGTAATTTTCTAAGTACCGCGTAAGAAGCACAACAGGGTTGGGTGCAGTATTCAAAAATAAACGAAAGTGAAAGCATTGTTAATTTAAAAAGCAAAGTATTGACCATAAAAAGAAATATTTTACACCATTAAATGTTTTGCTAATTACTTTAGGGCTTAGTTACAATCAATGTTATGGATTTTCGCTTCAGTTAATATCTCATTTGCAAGTATCAAAATATTAATTTATCCACTTGGCTGCTCGTCAGTGTTCATGTCTATCACAGCAATGTCATTTGTAGCACTGTAAATATAAATATCCTTAAACTATTTAATACTTGTATTTGCAGGACACGCGAGTTGTGACAACCCCTCTGGCCAAAGGTGTGTGTGTGTGTGTGTGTGTGTGTGTGTGTGTGTGTGTGTGTGTGTGTGTGTGTGTGTGTGTGTGTGTGAATGCGATTACTTTTTTTTTTTTTCCTGGCAATATTGTTATTGGCTCAGATGCTTAGAAATGCCTGCAGATTGTAGGCTATGGTATACTAACACATGTAGCTTAATCACTTTGTGAGGGTTACTTTATTAGGATGTTAGCTGTGATAATAAGCATTTTTTGTAATGTGTATAGAGTAGTGTCAGTAATTTTATATTGGATTACAATTTCATATACCAGTGAAACAAGTTACAAACTTTGACACTTTCTTACAATTGCTGCTTAGCCTCAAATTCTTACAAGATGTTTATTTATCACATCCATATACATACGAGCATACATATGCAGTGATATGTCATTGCAACGCACCTAGAGATTGTGCACAATAAGTACTAATCTGAACACAATAGCTAAATTAAACTAAACTAACTGAACTGATTCCTAAAACGTAAGGCAGTTAGTAAATAGAATAAAATTAAGTAAAATAAGAGTCAACGCGCACTGTACTTAGTGGACAAAATAGAAATAAAAGGAATGGACTAGTGTCAGAGTTTGACACAGAAATGACCCTAACCCCATCACTTTATGTCTGTGTAGGGACCGGGCCGTTGAGATGGCGTCAGACGTGGCCTCCCAGAATCCCTGCTCCAGGGGAATCATGACCTTTCGTCCCACCATCGAGGAGTTCCAGAGTTTCAATCGCTACATCGCTTACATGGAATCCCAGGGGGCGCACAAAGCCGGCCTAGCCAAAGTGAGCGCTCTAACAAACACGCCCTCTTCCATTTGCCCTTGACAGGGGTGGGAGAGAACAGTCCTCCTGGTCTTCCCACGCTCCACTACCTGCAGTATATGTTGCCCCCATGTCCCCTGAGTTCTGGGGGACAATTCAGCATTGTCACTCTTTGTCTTCCAGTTGTTTTGTATCGTGATAATATTGAGACCATGTCCTATTGTGATAAACAATTTGTAAGTTTAATTGATCATAAGAGAATATGACCGAGATTTCCTTGCTATTTGAGGTTTGAAATATCTCAAAACACTACTCAAAATTCAGCCCTTTAACTCACTCTCTCCTCCCAAGATCGTCCCCCCAAAGGAATGGAAGCCCAGGCATTCCTACGATGATATTGATGACCTGGTGATACCTGCACCCATTCAGCAGGTGGTGACGGGCCAGTCGGGTCTGTTCACACAGTACAACATCCAGAAGAAAGCCATGACCGTCAGGGAATTCCGCAAAATCGCCAACAGCGACAAGTGAGTAGTGCTGGCATTTTAAATATGATGACCAACTACGTATATTTTATGAGTTCTTTGTCGGTAGCACTAACCATGAAATGAACCAATGAGGTTTGTTTTTTGACGTGGGCAGATTCTGTAGCCCTCGCTACCACGACTTTGAGGAGCTGGAGAGAAAGTATTGGAAGAATGTGACGTTCAACCCTCCCATCTACGGCGCAGATGTCAATGGAAGTCTATATAACCCGGTGAGCATATTTTTTTTTATTACATTCATAATAATGTTGGCTACGATGACGTTTTATTTTTTAACGTGTCTCCCGTGTCACAGGAAGTAAAAGAGTGGAACATTTGTCAGCTGAACACCATCCTTGACACTGTGGAGCACGAAAGCGGCATCACCATCGAGGGGGTCAACACGCCCTACTTGTACTTTGGTATGTGGAAGACCACCTTCGCCTGGCACACGGAGGACATGGACCTCTACAGCATTAACTACTTGCACTTTGGAGAGCCCAAATCATGGTAAACAAAAAACATTTGTAGAATTTAGGATTTTTAATTATGTTTTAATTCATTGGTAAATAAAAACATATGGTATCTAATTGCCAGCAGTTTGGAATGGAAATTATAGTGCAGAATATTGTCTTGTTCTGAACAAATGATAAAAGTAGCTTGAATGAGTTAAATATTTATAGATACATGTGCAATATTAGTTTCATTAACTAAACAAAGTCATGTGCCTGCAGGTACTGTGTTCCTCCTGAGCACGGCAAGAGAATGGAGCGCCTCGCTCAGGGTAAGAGTAGATCCTTCTTTGGTGATGTGCATTGTTCATATACAGCAGCTATCTAAGAGAATAGGACACAATCTCTCCTTTGCTTTTTTGCAGGGTTTTTTCCTGGCAGCGCCCAAAATTGTGAGGCATTTCTGAGGCACAAAATGACTCTCATCTCTCCCTCCATATTGAAAAAATATGGCATTCCCTTTGAAAAGGTATTTAATTGATTCCAGGGCTCCAGACTGCAACCATTTAGTCGCATTTTGCGACCATTTTTAGAGACAGTGCTACTACATTTTATAACTAGGAGCACCACCGCGAATTGCAGATATGCAGATTGTTTATTTATTTTGAAATCATCTTATATCATGTGAAACACTGTGTGTGTGTGTGTGTGTGTGTGTGTGTGTGTGTGTGTGTGTGTGTGTGTGTGTGTGTGTGTGTGTGTGTGTGTGTGTGTGTGTGTGTGTGTGTGTGTGTGCGTGCGTGCGTGCGTGCGTGCGTGCGTGCGTGCGTGCGTGCGTGCGTGCGTGCGTGCGTGCGTGCGTGCGTGCGTGCGTGCGTGCGTGCGTGCGTGCGTGCGTGCGTGCGTGCGCGCGCGCTGTCAACATTGGCCCAAAATCACGCTTCAATATTCCTTCTGAAAAAACACATAAGTTGGAATATCCTTTACAATTTTAAAATGTTACAATTTGACCAACTTTCTGCTGTGTTATTGCCCATGAGGCTTGCGTGATTGTGCAAAATTTCAGTCGTCCAATTGCGGCCCTCCTCCTCCAGTGAGCAGGGACCCAGACTGGGGGGTGGGGTGGCTCCTTTCCCAGGGATAGTTACTCGATTTGGTCCTTTTTATTTTGCCCCTCCGTTCTTTATCCCCCCCCCCCAGTGAGACCTGGCGCTCCGTCCTGGGCTGCGGTGCACTTTGCACCGCATGTACGTTGTGTGTATAGTCTGGATGGAGCCTAGAAAACCGCACCTTACCTTTTTTTTATGTAATGAACATAAAGCTGTACCTGCACCTGCTCAGCTGACAGATTTAAAAAATAAACAAAATAGAGTGCACAGAGCGGCTATTATATATATATATATATCACTTTTGATTTTTCCTACTTAACTTTGTGACTTTTTCCTTTAAAGGGGATCCATTATGCTCCTTTTAACACATGGTCATATAGGTCTCTGAGGTCCCCAAAACATGTTTTGGAAAACCTTTTTTGGCTAAGAAATACCACTCAGATTATGCATTCGAACCATTGTGACATGCCTCTTAACCTTGACTGTTCTAAAACGAGCTGTTTCAGTGTGTGTAGCTGTAATGAGCAGCTAAGCCCCTAGTTCTGAGCCAATTGAGTTTGAGAACAAGTTCAGGGTTCTGTGAGCCAATGGGGTTTCAGCTTTGTTTTATTTACTCTGTAAACTTTCACTGATTTCACCATAGCGCTACATTAAAATCGGTTTCTGAACAAATTTGAGGCGAGAAATAAGCAATCCAGTTGCTGAATCTTCAATTATATTAGATCTAAAAGGCCTTTAAAGATTGGTTCCAACTTTGGTTGGCGTGCTCCAAGCTTGTGCGAGACACGGACACCCTACCGCGATGCACCAGGACTCTCACGCGGACTCTCATGTTTCATGTAAACGTCGGAAAATTAAATTATTATTAATACATCTAAAATAAAAACACACAATTTTTATTGGTTTTGTTTGCAGAAACGGACAGTTGTTCCGATGGAGCAGATTACCATATAAAGAAATCCAGCACGAGCTGACGTCAGCTCGGTTTTCAAAGGTTTTTTTTTTCTACTCTCAGCACGAGCTGACGTCAGCTTGTGCTGAGTAGAAAAAAAAAAACCTTTGAAAACCAAGCGGTCAGAAGCCTGAGCGTTTTGTTCACAGCAATTACTTTGTTATTAGTCTACGTCTTTATTTTACACTTCAGGCACATCTTATATGAACATCCGACATTGTAACGTGTGTGTGTGTGTGTGTGTGTGTGTGTGTGTGTGTGTGTGTGTGTGTGTGTGTGTGTGTGTGTGTGTGTGTGTGTGTGTGTGTGTGTGTGTGTGTGTGTGTGTGTGTGTGTGTGTGTGTGTGTGTTCTGTCTGTCAGAAAATAAGTAAAAGCATAATAGATCCCCCTTGTAATAAGAGAGCAAATTGTTATTTCTGTAAATTGTCTATTTATTACCAAAGCATTTATCAGTAATACAGTTATGATGGAAACATTATGAATATGTTGCATTGCATGTTGATTTGAGTGCTCCTCCTCAATTTTGTGCTGGTGCCCCTAAAACCTAGTTGGGAGCAGCAGTGCTACTTGCGGAAAAAGTTAGACTGGAGCCTTGGATTCTGTTCATTCGTAACGTGTCTCTCTACCTCTATCATGACACTTATATTTGTCTTGTTTTATAACCGCCAAACATGTAAACACTTTACATAGACTTCTTTCATAATACCTTTGTTCCTTTTTTTTGTTTTTTTTGTCACAGATTACTCAGGAAGCAGGGGAGTTTATGGTGACCTTTCCATATGCCTATCATGCTGGCTTCAACCACGGCTTCAACTGCGCCGAGTCAACCAACTTTGCTACCCAGAGGTGGATCGAGTATGGCAAGCACGCAGTTCTGGTAAGTCAGAATGCAAAAATTATTTCATCATTCATTTCAACAATTATGTACCTAGTTTAGGTTTAGTTTAGACCGTTGTGGATTTATTTGTTCTGTTGCATAGTATCATATGACAGGAGAGAACACACATACACTCGCTCAGTATTTATTAAAAATGCATTGGATTCATCGTGGATCTTTCTTGAGGCATATGCTGACAAATTGGAGAACATGTGAATTTTTATACTATAGCCAGGACCAAAAATGTGCAGAGTTGGAGTCTTCACGACCTAAATATCTTAGTACCAACATCACAAGGAGATTTAATATATTGCACATTTATAATACAATACCAAACAAATAATACTTAATTAAATCATATTGATGAATAATTTGTCATTGGCTTGATTAGTGCCCTACAACAACCTTGCTTGCAGAATTGAGAGCTGAAATAGAACAAAAGTATTTTCTCAGGCCTTTTTTATTTCTTTTCTCTTCCAGTGCTCGTGCCGCAAAGACATGGTTAAGATTTCAATGGACGTGTTTGTGAAGAAGTTCCAGCCTGAGCGCTATGAGAAGTGGCTGGCGGGGCGAGACACGGCCCCCATCAACCACTCGCGGCCCACCCCAGAGGCCAGGGAGTTCCTGGGGGAGGGCTTGGACAACCTCCAAAGCACCGACGGCAGCTCCCAGGAAAGCTGTACTGAGGAGGCAGAGCGAAAGAGGTGAGATTATTTTGCGGGATGTTCCTATTGTGCTATATGCTAATGGTAACGCTTTTGAGGGAAGGCGGAATTTCCTTTCAAAGGTACAGGTAATGCTGCATTCACATGGACCACGGGAGACGGCAAACTGGAAGTCATGTTAGTGGACGAGAGCATGATGGCAGACAGGCAGAGAAATGTTAAATGGCATTTGCTGTCCAAGTTAAAATATTTAAGCTTTCTGCCGCCCTCTGTGACGTCATTACAGCCGGATATTACGTAGGCGACGAGCCGACTCTAGGTTCAAGATTCAAAAGGTTTATTTGTCACATACATATACATACGTTCATACACATATGCAGTGAAATGTCTTTGCAACGCACCCGGAGATTATACGCAATAAGCTCTAAACCGAACACAATTGCTAACCTAATTCCTACTTAGCAAACTAACTGATTCCTTAAACGTAATGCAGTTAGTGAATAGAATAATAAAATATGACTCAAAAAGGTAATACAGAGTGGGGGTACAAAATAGAAGTAAAGGGAATGGGGTTGTGTATATAGGATAGGCTATTTGTATATACAGATATCAGCAGTAAAGTGCATGTGAAAAAAGTGTGTATGGTGAGGATTCTTCAGGCTCTGCTACTACACCTGGTGTATAAGCCCTGCAGGGAGGGGAGGGGAGTTCCAGTAGTACGTTCAGCTGAACGCACCACCCTCTGCAGGGCCCGCCTGTCCTGAGCAGTACAGTTCATAAACCAGGCAGTGGTGTTGCCGGTCAGGATGCTCTCCACTGCTCCAGAGTAGAAGGACTTGAGGATCCTCACTGAGACCCTGAATTTCTCAGCTGCGTGAGGTGGTAAAGACGCTTCCTCGCCTTTCGCACCAGAGTGTCTGTGTGTGTTGTGTGTGTAGTCCATGTTAAGTCCTATGTGATGTGGACTCCGAGGTACTTGAAGCTGCTCACCCTGTCGACAGAAGCGGCATTAATCACCAACGGCGCGTGCCTCCTCGGTTGTAATCCCCTCGCAAAGGGATCCTCTACTGCGCATGTCTGCTGCAGCTACGATGAGTTTTGGAATCGTTGTCGGCAGATGCTGTTCTTTCTCTAATATCCCACTTAAATGGCTTAAATAAAAATGTGAATTGATATAAAAGTTTTTTTTTTAAATATTTATTAATTGCATGGAGGATGTTTGGTGCTTGTAGCAAGGAAGCAAATGGAGGATTTGGACTTGGTGGTCTTGCGTGGCGCAGTTGGTCCGGTAAAGTTGCGGCTCCAGGTTATTTCTTATATATTAATATAATTAAATACAATTACTTAAATCTATCTATCTATCTATCTATCTATCTATCTATCTATCTATCTATCTATCTATCTATCTATCTATCTATCTATCTATCTATCTATCTATCTATCTAAAATTAAAAATAACTCATGTAAAAGAAGGGCTTCTATTGGCAGTGCAAACTGGGTGATCAAAATTCTCTCGGTCAGTAGATTCTCATTCTCGCTCTCTCTAAATAATTTACTCTAATATGTCACCATACAGTACATCACCAAAGCCACATATTGTCACGTTTTGCCATGGTACCTCCTCGCTCCTCTGTGCTGTTATGTAAATGCAGCATAAGTCAAAAAATGTTAACGTTTTATATTGTCAGTTATGTTGAAATGTCCTCATCAACTCTTAAGTTTAGTTCCCTGTTGTTCCTTTAACTTATGTTTTTCATTTGTTTGATCCTGCAGCCGAAGAGGGAATATGAACAGCCAGTCAAATATGCCTAATAAACGAACCGCCCTTCCAATCTGGACGTGCGTTTTTCATTATTTGATATCTTCGCTTCTCAACATGGATCCTTTTTGTCTTGCTGACCCTCAGCCCGACACAGAGGATCGAGACCAAGAGGCACAGGGTTTGTCTGGAGGTGCCTGAGGAGGTGGTTCCTAGGGAGGAGGAGGAAGACGACAACGACGAAGAGGAGGAAAAGCAGTACGTGAGGCGCCCCAGGCTGAGCCTCATGCCTCCTCGTAACGTGTCGCCAGACTGCAGAAGAAATAAAGGTATAATCACCAGACCATAATCTTTAGTAATCCACCTGGAAGAGGTTTTCGGGGGGAATTCTGTGCAACGGGTTTATAACTTATAGAAGAAATACGTTTTGTGAGATGTGCAACAAATAGACCAGTAAAGGTATATAAAAATTCAAAACATATTACACAAACATGAATCACAATGATGACCATTCACAACATTGATAGGACAAAGGTAAGACATAACTAACTATACTAAAAAACTTGTGTATCGGGACAAGGATCCATATTTGTATTCTAATTGACTTAACACAAACCCTTTTTCAAAAAAAAAAATGAATAGTTCCATTCCATGAAATCCTGCCGTATGAACCGCAAACTCTACTCACTATGATGTGACAAGAAAGAGGACTAGACCTCTAGACCTTTCCAAAAATGTATTACTTATTTTAGTTTTTTTTATTCACAGGACCGCCCAAGTTGGTCGTCACGCCGACCAAACTGATGTTAATTGATCCGTTCCGCAAGTCTTTTACCCAGGGTAGCGGCGATGCGGGCCGACCTCCTCACTACACCAAGACCCGAGCGCCAGCCATAACTTCCCAGTCCCAGCACAGGAATGGCCAGCGGCCAGCAGCCGGCACAGAGTCCACATTTCAGCCAGGCCGCAAAATGGGAGTCGCCAGCCTGCTCTTCCACAAGACCGTGAGCCCAAAAGACGCCCTTCAGGTGCAAAGCTGTTCTCGGCTGCAGCCTCACACGCAGCTTCATGTGCACAGCTACGCCAAAGAGCACCAAGGCCCTCCTCTCCAGCACAAGGCCCAAACAGCGACTCCCATGCAGCCCCAGCCGCAGGCGTCCAGCCCCCAGAGGACAGACCCCCAGTCCGAGAACGTTGCTGGCATGGAGGAGGAGCGTCGAGCCGAGCCAAGCAGTCGGACAGAGGAAGAGCGGCTTAAAGTGTCCAAGCCCGTTATAGCTCAGGGTGAAGAGGATCCACCCTCCCAGACGCCAACACAGTCCAGAGAGGTGAAGCTGGAGGACGAGGCCCCCAGGCACAAGAGACAAAAGGTTCGTCTTTGTTGTGTCACCATTCATATCCACCTTGAAATTACCATTATTTTTTTTCCATCATATCGTGTATCATAGAGATGGCATTGTTACCAAATAACAATCCCATTTGGGGCCTGGGAGTCTGACACTGACATGTCTGTCACTGACCTGTAATCCGAGTCAGACCCTTATTCATCATGGTCGTTAGTCGTCACGTTAGCATTCTGTGTCACATTAGCATGGGTCGCCCCATTATCATTCTTCGTCACATTCACACTGACGGCCCTCCCCCCGGGCCCCACCACCTCCCCACCAGCCCGCTTACTGGGGCCGGGCTCCTCCCTGCTGCCTGAGCCGGGCCCCGCAGCCCGCTACTCGCCCCTGGAGCCGGGCCCCGCAGCCTGCTCGGGCTCTGCCGCAGGACCCAGAGAGAGAGATCTCTCTTTGGTTGTGGTGAACCATACTTGATTAGTAAACATCTGACTCTTGTTAAATGCTGAATTTCTACCCTGCTCTTCAAACTGCAGAGTGACCACTTGTCCCTACTGGATAGTGATAGGATTGTCATCTTGCAAGATGCCACGGGTATCATGAAAAAAACGCATCACGAGACAAAGGTGAGCAGGCGTAATTCACACACAGTTTATAATTGTCTGTGTGGACATGATGCCTTAAAGAAACGCATCTACACAAGCACAGAGCTCTGAACATGCCTCACTGTGAAGAGACTAGAAAATAAATATCTCTTGTTCATTGCTTGTGCGAGCAATCTATCCCTTTTTATTTTGTCATTCCAATACCTCTTTGTCCACCAGGGATCAGAAGGGTCATACTGCAAGTCAGTGGCGAGCAAGCAGCAGCAGGTGGCGCTCCGCAAGCTGCCCAGACACCATCCTCTGCTCAGACAAGTCTCCAGTGATGAAGGTAGGCCGGATAAATATTCAGTGTGCACGTATTTGAGTTTTTTACCTTTTTTGTTTGTTTGTTGACCTTTAACTTAGTGACACTTCCTTAATAAACAAAGCTTATTACCATATTTACCTGAACATAAGACAGTTCTTTTTTCTTTTTTTTTCCTGGAAATATGTCAAAAATAAATCAGAAAAATTGTAGTCGTCTTATATCTGGGGTCTAGACTTTTAAATGTCACTATATGGTAGAATAATAAAAAATACAAATTGTGCATTAGGAGTAGTATTTAAATTTGTTTTGTTGTTGAACACCGGCGACACACAGTCCTCATCCGATCCACCACTCGCTCTCCATTGCTGTCGTCGTTCACTGGGAACCCTGCGACTGATTTAAAAGAAGCAGGCGGGTCTTCTTGCTCCTGTGTGATAGTCAGACTATGGCGAGCGCAAATGAGTCTGACTCAGTCAGACATCAATCAGTTTGAACTAACCTTAGCATGTGGCTAACGGCTTCTGGGTCATCTTGAAAACATAGGTAATCTTGTATTATAGGTATAGGTAATCTTGTATTCTTTGTACGACTGCATGCTGTGTTATTATTTTCAAATGAAATTATTTTCTTTATAAAAACAAGATTTGGTCTACAAAAAATAATTTTCCAAAAATTAGTCTTGAAAAAGGGGGTCATCTTATAAGATGACCAATGTCAATCAATGTCGTCTTATATTCGGGTCAATACGATAATCCTCCTACTGTACCTCATACTTCCATCTCTCCGTCACTCAGAAGAGGATGCAGATTTGAATTGTGATCTGGATGAGAAGGAGGAGTGGGCCAAGCCTCTAGCACAGCTATGGCAGTGTGCGCCCTACAGTCCTGCGGCAGAGCGGGAGTATAACCGGCACATGGGCCTGCTCGCGCCCTACTGCTCCATCTGCCTCCTCTTTAACACCTACCACCAGGTAGGTAGCCAAAAAACATCCTGTCCAATCCATCTTGCAGATCTGCTGTGTCTCCGCCACCAAATTCTTTATTGGTGTTCACAACAGTGTACAACAATGGATTATGTTATTCACTTATTTTATGAATAGTGTAGAAGAAATCTGCATGATCGGTGAGGTTAATCTGTCTGCTACAAGAAAACAAAAACAGAGAATATTAAAGATATTTATTCTGCAGAATAAAGAGAAAGATTCAATACTGCTCCAAAGCAGTGTTCTGACCAGTCTGACCCTCTTTCTGACAAAGACAGCTTTATACCATAGAGAGGTTGTGGCCATTTGTCAGAAGTCATTTACAAGACTGTGCCCCTCGATTGTCTCCCCGGGTGTTACCTTTAAACAGTGAATTCACAGGTACTTGCAAACTTTGGTGGCAGACGCAGACTAATATCCCTTACAATGATCTTTCAAGCTCCCTTGGGGTTATCTTTATCTCCATACAAGATTAAACAGAAAGAAATGTGATCTTTTTCTTCAATCTTATAATTGACATTGTAGAGAAAAAACAGTCTTTTTATATAAACTCTGGGAGGGTGCTCCTGGAAACACAGAGGCAATGTTTTAAACCCCCTTCAACAGGAAAAGGCTATTGTCCCCATTCAAATATTTGATTATAGGCATTTTTCTCTAACAATAGTTATATTCATAACATAAGATCTCATTGGCTAGGTATGCGCTAATATAATTTTGGACACAGTGAGTCTTTGGTCTGGTCAATAGCGAGCAGTTGACAGTATAGCAATACTGAAAACTTACAATTAAATGAATGTTTGATTATTAATTTGAGTAATCAAGTTATTCACTGCTATGTTTAAACAAACAAGATATCATGGAACTGCCAATGAATCACAAATAAAACCTGAAATAGGAACTGGCAACCGCATCGTGTATCAGAATATTGTCACTTCGACCTGCATTATTGAGTATCGGTACATGTATTTTTTCATTTTTCAAAATGCCGA
Source organism: Zeus faber (assembly GCF_960531495.2). Taxonomy (NCBI): domain Eukaryota; kingdom Metazoa; phylum Chordata; class Actinopteri; order Zeiformes; family Zeidae; genus Zeus; species Zeus faber. Next base: position 8,558,510 of record NC_137196.1, on the reverse strand, counting down.
AATCTCAAACTCAAGTTTTGTGACTTTGAACAATTCTTTACCTTTTTCGTTCACAGTCTGAGTCGGGGAGTGACACCCTGGTGCGGCGCCTCGGGGCCGAACAGTGGTCCAAGCCACTCATCCCAGAAGCGTGTTTCAACACACACAGCAGCAAGTCCAACGAGAGCCAGGACGGACAGCTGTTCAACCCGCACCTGGCGGAGGACGGCACCAGCCGCCTGCTCAGCTGCTCCCAGTGCTGCGTTCGTGTCCACTGCAGTAAGCATTGTCAACTGTCATGCTGTGGATCATTTCAAATGAGCTGACAACGAAATACAATGCAATCACAGTGACCGATATTTAAATTCATTGTTTTAACGGCGATTTGGAACGTGGCGCAGACCAGCTATCAGACATTTAGCTGGTGTATTGATCGTGCTCATCATCGTGCCCTCCAGCTCATCCAGTCACGGAGTTATCCATTTAGCCTCATCAGCCATGGCTCCAGTTACATTGGTTATCAATTATGTATCGAACGTTCAGACAGTAGATGTGTTTAGTAGAAATGACACAGCAAACGTGACTATTTGGTTGAGTGATGACCTCCCGTTCAGACAGAGCATGTGTGGTTTTATTTTATTTGAGTTGTAGTGCTTGACCCGATGCCTCCTTTCTGTACAGGTTGTTATGGAGTTTCGGGAGAAGAGGCCAGGCTGGACTGGCTGTGTGCCCGCTGTAAAGCCAATGCAACCACAGAGGTTAGTTCACACCACCGCCCAGCTGCTGTCGAGTGGGATTTGACATTGGCCACAACATTCCCCAAAATCTGATACATGAGGACAATATTACCTCAAATATCATAGGAATGTTCTCTTGATATCAGACTTGGAGAAAGTATGAATACTGGCAAGTATTAATTCTGGGACTGGGAAATAAATCGGTATCACTGTTTCTCTCCCGTTAGCATATCCAAAATCAAAAGGTCTACGCAGCACAGTTCCCCTGACAGTTTGGCCATTTTAAGATATTCTTGAGATGATGTAAGATCCTTTTTTTCGCCCCAACTTCAAGTATTTTTTTTTATCAAAAAAAACCACTAGTTTGTGTGCCTTTTACCCTTGTGTGGTGTCCTGATCTGTGGGACCTGTTTTCAATGTTTACTAAAAGAAAAATTATGCAATTAATTTCGTTCAACCTGAGACTGATTGGCCCTGGTTTATTTTCTGTGAAGAACATATAAAAGAACACATTTGATGCACACTGTGCACCCCATGCACATGTGGTGTTCAGGTCTAGACCGGGGGGGGGGGTGAATGAATGTCCTACAGAAACCTTTCTATAATTTCTCACTCTATCCCAGCTGCAAATTGGGGGTGGGAGGCAATAAATAGCTTTGCCTGTGTGGCTCCTTATCACAATCGATCAAGATGGCGAAGAGGCTCTCTGCTCAGAGGGCCTTAGAAATAATTTTAGAAGAGACAGAAGCTTTGGAAGATGTTAAAGAGGAAGAGTTTTCAGAATATGAGGTTCACATTTCTGTCAATTCAAGGTCTGATAGTGAGTTTGAAGAGGATGAGATTGACCATCGGCCAGCCCCAAAACGAGCCCATCAGCAGCCAACCACAGGACCAGCCCATCAACAGCCAGCATGTTGAGAATTATGGATGTCCAAAAACAGTGAAATTCAATGGTCTTTTTGCCCAAGAAACGGGCCGTCCCGCATCGCTGCCAATCTGATGAGGATGCAACCAGGGCTGACGCGAATGGCAGTTACTCGTGTGCAGGACATCAAGTCTTCTTTTGAACTTTTTATCCTGGATGCCATCCAAAATATAATTCTGGATTGCACAAATTTGGAGGGAAGGCGTGTTTTTGGAGAGAGGTGGAAGGAGATGAACCAAACCCATTTACATGCATACTTTGAGGTTCTTATCCTTGCAGGAGTTTTCAAATCCAAAGGGGAATCCACAGAATCCCTGTGGGATGCAGAAACTGGAAGAGAACCTTTCTGTGCAACAATGTCTCTGGAAAACATCCACATTATTTACAAGCTTATCCGCTTCGATAACTGAGAAGACAAATCAGCTCGGCGGCAGAGAGACAAGCTAGCGTCAAGACAGTTTGGAACAAGTGGGTGCACCACATTTTCCTGTTTTACCCTGGGCCTGATGTCACTGTTGATGAGCAGCTTATGCCATTTAGGCCGCTGCCCCTTCAGGCAGTACATACCATGCAAAATACAGAATCAAGATCTTGCCTGTGATGCTGCTACATCATATGCATGGAACTTGCAAGTATATAGAGGGAAGCCAGATAGAGGACTACCTGAGAAGAACCAATGAATAAGAGTTGTGCTGGACATGACACAGGGACTCTGTGGACACGGCATCACATGCGATAACTTTTTTACTTTGCAAAAGCTGAGACAGGAGCTCCTTAAGAGGAAGATGACGATGGTAGGAATGTAACGGTAAAACAAGCCAGAGATCCAACCTCAGCTGTTCACAACACAGAACAGGCCCGTCAACTCATCCAAGTTTGTGTTCACGGCTGCTGTCCTATGTGCCAAAGAAAACCAAAAATGTGGTTCTCATGAGTGCGCTGCATAAGGATGGGAGATTCTGTGGCAAAGAGCATCAAAAACCAGAAATTAACATGGATTATAATGCCACAAAAGGAAGTGTGGACAAGCTGGTGACTGGCTACAGCTGCAAAAGAAGAACCCGACGGCTGGCCACTTGTGATATAAACATCAGTTGTGATGGAAAACCTGTTTTGTTTATATTTGTTCAACATAACATGGTTTATTCCAGCCATTTTGATTATCACATTTACATTTACATTTAGTCATTTAGCAGACGCTTTTATCCAAAGCGACTTACAAGGGAGAATAACATTCAAGCTACATTCCGACAGAGATTAGTGTAACAATAAATACTGCTAGGTAGTGCTAAGTAATTGTAGGTTAGGACAGGAGGTACTCACTGAAGAGCTGGGTCTTCAAGTGCTTCTTAAAGACAGAGAGGGAGGTCCCTGCTCTGGTCATCTTTGGCAGCTCGTTCCACCAACGTGGAACTACAAATGAGAATAGCCTGGATTGCCGTGGCTGTATGGCCGGCAGAGCCAGGCGACGCTCATTTGACGAGCGCAGCATCCGGGGGGTAACATGTGCTCATCATCCGCATAGCAGTGATATGAAGAGCCATGTGAGCGGATGATCGGGCCCAGTGAGGTGGTGTATATGGCAAAGAGGAGGGGTCCTAGCACCGAGCCTTGGGGCACCCCTGTGGTGAGGTTTTTAGGCACAGACAGCTGGCCTTGGCATGTCACACTGAACGAGCGCCCAGTAAGGTAAGATTCGAACCAGGACAGTGCACTGCCCCTTATGCCCATACTTGAGAGTATGGACATGAGTATGCTGTGATTGACAGTGTCAAAAGCAGCTGATAAGTCTAGCAGAATGAGAACCGAGGATTTGGCAGCAGCTCTAGCAGTTTTTACGGCCTCTGTGATGGACAACAGGGCTGTTTCGGTGGAGTGACCACTTTTGAAGCCAGATTGAAGTGTACCGAGAAGGTTGTTTCTTGACAGGTATTCTGTTACCTGTCTAGAAACCGCCCTCTCTAAGGTTTTGGAAAGGAATGGGAGGAGAGAGACCGGCTGATAGTTTTCTACTTGATTGGGATCAAGTGAGGGTTTTTTGAGCAGTGGTGCGACCCGAGCCGCTTTGAAAGCGGAAGGGAAAGTGCCGGAAGTTAGGGAAGAATTAATCATATGTGTGATTGCCGGGGTGATGGTCGGTGATATGGCTTGAAGGAGGTTAGGTGGGATCGGATCTAGCGGACATGTAGTAGGACGGCTACATGTTAGTAGTTTAGATATCTCACTTTCAGCGAGGGGGGTGAAACCAGGGAACGATGAGCCTAGGGCTGGAGGAGACAGGTCGTGAGTAAGTTGTTTAGTGAATTGGCTGCTGATGGCTGCCACTTTGTTAGTAAAAAAGGAGGCAAGGCAGTCAGCAGTGAGGTTAGTAGCTGGGGGAGGTGGTGGAGGGTAAAGCAGAGACTTGAAGGTGGCGAATAACTTACGTGTGTCTGTGGCACCGTTGATCCTATCGTTGAAGAAGGCCTTCTTAGCAGCAGTGATGCTGGAAGAGAAGGAGGACAGCAGTGTCTGGTAGCTTGCAAGATCCTCAATTGTTTTGGATTTGTGCCATTTCCTCTCGGCTGCTCTGAGGTCAGTGCGCGTTGTCCGTAGGGTGTCAGTCAGCCAAGGGTGCGACCGGGTTGATCGAGCAGGTCTGGTGGATAGTGGACACAGGCTATCCAGACATGAGCTCAAGGTGGAGCAGAGAGAGTCAGTGGCATCATTAACCTGCAGAGAGGAGAAAGTGCCGTGGGGCGGAAGAGAAGAGGAGAGCACAGAGGAGAAGTGGTCATGGGTGGGGAGTAACCATGGGTGTGGAGGTGGGGGGTTGTTTTGGTAGCTGGACATTGAAGTGGATGAAGAAGTGGTCAGAGAGATGAAGAGGAGTGACCCTTAGGTTGTCCGTGGTGCAGCTCCGAGCAAGAATGAGATCAAGCTCTTTGCCAGCCTTGTGAGTCGGTGGAGTCGGGACCTGTCTTAGGTCGAATGAGCGAACCAAAGACAGGAAGTCAGCCGAGGTCGCACTATCCAAGTGGATGTTCATTATAATTTATTTTAATTACATTTTATCACAAACAAAGCACTTTTTTTGATTGTGATCTCACAGAAGTAAATGGCAAATATTAACCATATATGCAGTCTATATTGCTTGTAATTAAGATAGTGTTTTTACATAAATTCTTATGGCTGTATTGACTTAAAAATCCAATAATGCGGTGAACGGGAACATTGGCTGAGTAACACAAACAGTAACACCGCAAAAGGATTAAGACCACATATGTGTCCCACCACGGCAAAACTCGCTATCTTGCGGCATTTATAAAACATTTTCAAAACCGAATTTGATTTATATATAGTAAAAAAAAAAAAAGTTAAACAGTGGAGTTAAACATTCCTGTTAGATTACATGGGGAAACGCAGTTCACTTACTGGTACGCGGAACAGCTTTAAATAATGCCGATCATTCATCCATAGTCCATGTGATGTGAAGTCACAATGTGAAGAAAAAAGAAAGAAGAAGAAACAGTCTTTATTCGTCACGCAACACACCACACTACAACACATGCTTGCACACACACACACGCTTTGATGGTGGCCGGTGAAATGGATCCTCTGCATGGCTTGTCCTTCCTCTGGGGGCACAACAGGAGCAGTGGGCAGCATACGTGGACGCGCCCGGGGACCAGGTGATAAGTCCATAGCTGGTCAGACAATGATAGGTGCATGTTTTTGGTGGGGGTCCTTACTGACGTGAGGTGGAGGAAACCCCATGTGAGCACGGGGAGAACATGCAAACTCCACACAGAAAGGCTCCTATTTGGGAGATAACCCGCGGGAGCACGGTGCCAACAGCGCCCCAGGCGGGAATCGAACCCAGGACCTTCTTGCTGGGAGGCAACATTGCAATGCACTGCGCCACCGTTTTGATAGAATTCAACCTTTAAATCGCACTACTCTTACACACACAGAGCCATTGTAAGGAAACGCGAAGAAGAAAAACCCTTCGCATCACGCACCTACCTCACTTTCGTTAACAGCCGGTTAAAGCGCAGCATGGTGGTGTTTCGGTCTCACTTGTCTGTGAAAACGTTCTTCTCTGTATCGTTATGGATTACGCAAAGCGGGTGGCGGAAGCTCTGAATCATATTTCGGACCTTAATCTGACCAGTGCGATAGATCCAAGTCAGTGTTAGCAGAGTGTACTGTACTTCATTTTCCACAATGATAGTCAGTTCTCCAACAGCGACGCGGAGAACGACAGCGATGCTTAATCTGATATTACACCGGACTTGGAGAACATTTCAAACAGTGGATTTCAAATTTAAGGTGACGATGAAACTGAATATTTTCAAGAACCACCGGTTGAGACCGACGATACGTCTGTTGTTACAACGGACGAAGTTGATGTCGTGATGAAGTCCGTTGAGGTTGGTGACAGATTTTCAGATTTCAGATTTTCTGAGACTCTACATTTTGTTGTGTTGTCCGTACTTTTAAACTCCAGAACAATTACACTTTTATAAAACATATTCTTATTATATTCTTACTGTTAAATAAAAGCTATTTTTTTTTTTTTTTTTTTTTTTTAAACCAAAATGAGTTGTGTTGTTGTGATTGGCCCATTCAGCGGTATGTTAATTAGCCATGAGGCTTTGTTTGTCCGCCAACCTCATTTGCATTCTAGGAGCTGGCTGAATGAACCTATTGTGGGTAAAACTTTGGGGGTAATTATCTCAGAATCACAGTTTGCCACACCCTTGTCATTAACAAGTCATAGCTTTAAAAATATTTGCTTGAGTTGCACAAGTGACACCTTGTTTGGAAGCTCTGATTCTCCACTTTCAAATGATGCAAGAAACCCCGCCAAATGACCCTAAAGTATGCGGTGGGTCACATATGTGGTCTTAATCCCTGTGCGGTGTTACTGTTTGCGTCTTTGTGTATTATGTCTTCGGACCACCAGGGGGCATTCCTGCCCTGACTATACACTGATCAGCCGCAACATTAAAACCACCTGCCTAATATTGTGTAGTTCCGCCTCGTGTCACCAAAACAGCTCTGACCCGTGGAGGCATGGACTCCACAAGACCCCTGAAGGTGCCTGTGGTATCTGGCACCAAGACGTTAGCAGCAGATCCTTTAAGTCCTGTAAGTTGTGAGGTGGGGCCCCATGGATCTGGCTTGTTGTTCCAGCACATCCCACAGACGCTCCATCAGATTAAGCTCTGGGGAATTTGGAGACCAAGTCAACACCTCTTTTTCATGTTCCTCAAACCATTCCTGAACATTTTTTGCAGTGTAGCAGGGTCATTATCCTGCTGAAAGAGGCCACTGCCATCAGGCAATACCGTTGCCATGAAGGGGTGTACTTGGTCTGCAACAATGTTTAGGTAGGATGAATGCCAGGACCCAAGTTTTCGCAGAAGAATATTGTCCAGAGCATTGCACTGCCTCCGCCGGCTTGCCTACTTCCCATAGTGCATCCTTGTGCCATCTCTTCTTCAGGTAAACCACGCACACACACCTGGCCACCCACAAATGTAAAAGAAAACATGATTCATCAGACCAGACCACCTCCTTCCATTGCTCCATGGTCCAGTTCTGACGCTCACGTCTCCATTGAAGGCATTTTCAGCAGTGAACGGGGGTCAGCATGGACACTCTGACCGGTCTGCGCCTATGCAGCCCCATACGCAACAAGCTGCAATGTGTGTGTGTGTTCTAACACATTTCTATCATAGCAGCATTATCTTTTTCAGCAATTTCTGATACAATAGCTCTTCTGTGGTATCGGACCAGACGGGCTGGACTTCTCTCCCCACACACATGAGCCCATGGGCGCCCATTACTCTCATTAATGTTGCTGGTTCACCGGTTGTCCTTCCTTGGACCACTTTTGGTCGTTACTAACCACCGCATACCGGGAAAACCTCACAAGTTCTGCCATTTTAAAGATGCTCTGACCCAGCCGTCTAGCCATCACAATTTGGCCCTTGTCAAAGTCGCTCAGATCCTTACGCTTGTCCATGACTTCCAAACATCAACTTGAAGAACTGACTGTTCACTTGCTGCCTAATATATCTTACACCTTGACAGGTGCCATTGTATTGAGATGAGCAATGTTATTCACTGCACCTGTCAGTGGTTTTAATGTTGTGGCTGAACAGTGTATGCTATGCTATTGCACCTATTACATTTTTAAGGACTACGATTTTAGGTTCTTTAGGATCATAGCAAAATACCAACTTTAAAAAATAATCTCAAGGGAAGCTAAATATTTCTGTTCTCTTTATGATGATCATGTATTCGGGTATGAGCATGCACATACTGTAATAGAAATTATAGAGCACTATAAAAAAATCTAACGTGCAGTTAGTTTTTACGACTGCCAAGTTTTATACATTCAGTTTCTTGTGTTTTATATTTCATGTTTGGTACTACACGTCAGGCATTTAGGTCTTTTAACTGCTTACAGTGGCTTTTGTTTCCTTGTGCATTTATCAGGGATCTAGTGTAGCACTTATAATATGTATTGAAGTGCCAGCTGTGTTTTTCAAACTCATTTCCTGTCAGTCTGCTTTTTATACACCTCCCTTGGCGTGCATCCTGACACCTTAGCAGGGGCATGGTAGTGACTACAGAGCAGGAGAGTGTACTTTTGAATATCAAATATATTGTTTCCTGCCACAGGATTGCTGTCTGTGTTCTCTGAGAGGTGGAGCACTGCAGAGGGCCAACAACAACAAGTAAGCAGCATCCGTAGAGACACGCTTGAACCACCGCACTACACTCGATGCGCAACATACAGACCAATGCAGCATTTCCGATATAAGCAAAGTGGAAAGTACGTTGGGAGCTTATAAGCCTGTTAAAACACTGGTGTCATGACAACACAAAATCAGATTCCAACTTGATGCGTGGAGCATTAAATGCTCTAATGCCACAACCACAGGCAGAGGGATCTCTGATCTATGAAGTCAGCGCAAATTCAAAGAAATGTTTTTCTCACCACCCTGTTTTGACTGGTTCATTTTTTAAAGTGAATGTGTGCTGTGTTTTAAAATCTCTACCTTGATAGAGATGTTGGTAATATTTTTAATTTGCAATCAAGTCTTTAAGACTAATATAGACTAATAAATTAAGTCCAGTAACTACCAAATAGTGTTATGCTATCAAAAAGGAGAATTGTAGGCTAGAAGACATTGCTTTAGTAAACTTGTATTAACAATTGTCTGATAGTCTTGACCAGACAATTTATTATTTTAATGTTGCTGCATTGGGTGTTGACGCTTCACTGATGGAATATGCTCTAAATTTACTGTTCTTATTAGTAATCATCATCATGATCTATTCTACATCAGGACTCTGTAACTGAGACATTATGGCCTCCGTTATTAACCTGCTGTTTTCCAATCCTTCTCGTAACATGTGCAGGTGGGTCCATGTGCTTTGTGCCATCACCGTGCTGGAGGCTCGCTTTGTCAACATCACCGACCGCAGTCCCGTTGACCTCTCTGCGATCCCATTGACACGGTTCAGACTGGTAAGACCCGTGGACAACATGACGGAGTGGTTCTAACTTCACGCCAACAGCAACCCGGTTGAATAATTAAACTCCCAAACTGCTGTACGGTTCGGGCCCCTCGCACCCCCCTGCCAGTCTACTTTGAGCTACAGCGTTCTTGCTAAGTGGCGCTCCATTAATACAGAAGTTACTGATGCGCTTAAAGGGAAGACGCATATTAATCTGCGGTGAGGTGTTTGGATCTGGGTTGCGCCTCTTGGTTTCACTTCCTGTCTTTGGCCTACACTGGAAATGTCAAGACACATTCAATGCTACATTATGTTGTTTAGCAAATACCTTTGTCCAAAGTGACTTGCAAGAAGTACATGTGTCACAGTATTAAACCGAATGTATGTCACACTGACAACTAAACATACTCTAGAAACAAGCAGTTCTAGTGGAGTTGGAGTTTGCTTTTGTTTTATGAATGTATGTTAGACGGGAAAGGGAAAAGAGATCAGGTAGATGGGGTTGACGGGGCAGTGCAAGTACGGTCCAGGTGTCGTCTGAAGAGATGGGTCTTCAGTCTGGAGTCTGGCGGAGGATGGGGAGCAATTCATTAATTCAAAACTATTTTTCACCTCAAATTTGTTCAGATACAGATTTTGGTGGACTGATAAGGTGAAATTACTGAAAGTTTATATACTACATACAATGAAACCAGGAAGCCATGCTCAAACGTCATTGGCTCACAGAACCCGGAACTTGTGCACAAACTGCATTGGCTCAAAGAACATGGGGCCTCGGGACTCCTCCCACTGAAACAGCCCGTTTTCAGACGGGGTGGATTAGTTAGAATGGCTCAAGATTCTAACCTCTAACACATAATCAGATAATCTGTATCGATTTTCAGCAAAAAAAAAAGTTTTAGGGACCTCAGAGACCATATATTAACTTTGTGAAAAGGAGTATAGTAGGTCCTCTTTAAGATTGATCTGAGCAGAGGTGGGAAGTGATATGAGCGAATTTTGATTTGTTCAACACTAGAAACTCTAGCTGCGTTCTGGATGATATAGAGGTCTGATGGAACAGGCAGGTAGTCCAGCCAGAAAAGCATTGCAGTAGTGAAGTGTGTATTATCTTCTGATTGTTAAAGGTCTTACCACCGGGACGTGTAGCAAGTCGAGATTAGTGTGTGCAGCCCTCCACCACTGCCTCCTTGTGGAGTTACACGGAGCAGTATGTCACTTTGGGCTTGGCTCTCTGCTTGGCCTTGCTTTCATTGTTAGAATGTCTTTTCCTGAACGGATCGTGTTGTGAAGAAACCCATTAAAGCACTTAAACGAAACATTATTTTCCTTGTGTCTCGCTAATCCTGGGCTGTTTCTTTTCCGTTGCATGACAGAAGTGCGTCTACTGCAGGAAGCGGCTGTCGAGGGAGGTGACGGGCTGTTGCGCGCAGTGCTCCCACGGCCGCTGCTCAACGGCATTCCACCCCACGTGCGCTCAGGCCGCCGGCGTCCTCATGCATCCAGACGACTGGCCTTTCATCGTCTACATCACCTGCCACAGACATCGGGCGCACCTCCTGCTGGAGGTAGGCAATGCCAAACCACTTTTGTTCTGTCACGTCACCGTTTTTGGGTTTGGTTTCTGCCTTTCTAAAGCTGCTTTCACACATGCACTCTGGACAGTGTCCTGACCTGATTATCCGGACATTGCACGGATTTGCCCTTTCACACATGTAGCAAAAAAACAGATTGTCTGTCTGTGTCAGACGCGTTTCCACTACCTGGAAATACTCAGTTTGGTTTAGACGAGGGGTGGAGCCTGGGTATAGCGTGCAGGAGGCAGGATGTGACACGATGACGCTGCTGAGTTTTACAGCACAGCCAAGATGGTGGATGAGGCTACCAACTAATCAGTAGTTGCACTTTTTTTGCATTGATACTCCATGTATTTGGACTTACAGTATCTGCAATATAAACAAGAAAGTAGAAAGGAATAATAAAGAAAACAGAAAGCAGTACGTAGTAGGCTTGGGCGATTGTGCAAATCGAACTTCTGGAATGGGGACCACATTTTCAACATTAAACATGCAGTACCAGAAATGCAGGATTTATTATTTACAAGTAAAGTATTTACACAAAAGCATCAGTTTTTACTAAATTAAGTCCCATAGCAACAGGGAGACGATCGATCGCGATCGATATTCTATCTCCGATAGACGATTTAAATATCGTAAATCTGTGCACGAAGATCTGCATAAAGGTAAATACAAATGCAAAGGCGCACGATCGAGACGTCATCAACATGCGCCCACGCCCACTCACTCGCTCTGAATGATCCGGACAATTACCTGATGTGTTCACACATACAGCTCAATCGAACATTACACAGACTTTGTACTAGGTTGCTGGCTGGTTAAAGTCCAGATAATGTCTGGGTCAAATGAATTAGACATTTGCGTTCACACATACAGCTCATCCTTGTTTAGTCTGGATAATTTCAGGTTTACAGTGCATGTGTGAAAAGCAGCATAAGACATCTTCCTGCTTTGTATCTGCTTCTGTCTTAATTAATCGAGCACCGTTAGAGCAGTACAATATCTGACGTTTTGTGAAACAGCACTGTGACAATTTTGCAACAAGAGACCAGTTGTTTCTGTCATGGTGGATGGAAAAACCTCTCCAGTGGTTCTTAATTCCACAAGGACTTCGGAACGAAGTCAAAACCCCCTTGATGGAAACTGGGTGGAAATAATACTTTCTGTAAAGTGTTACAAAAAACAATAATAATAACATTTTGAAAAAAGGGATTTCGGGCGGAGCTATCAGAATAATTACATCATTGCCTGATCGCAATTACTAGCTAATCGCAATCATTTTGTGAGGGGTTAGATTCCCCAACCGTATGGTTCCATTCAACCGTCCTGGGGATTTTGAGCCAATGTGAGCAATGTTGCGATAAATAGAAGGTGAATTACTGCAGGTGAGTTTCTATCACTGGGTTTTAGGTTGTAGTCTTTATGTTCCGTCTTTCGGTGTGAGTAAATGTCTCTTCTTCATACGGTGGAGAAGGTCTGATTACACTGCTGAAGACATAATAAGCTATGAGTGGCATGAAATGAACATGGATAATTAAGGTGAAGATGATCTTTACGGCAAGTTTGGCAACCACAGTCTCTCTCCAATTGGGCATGTGGAGAACCACACCCACAAGCTTCCTCTCAGCCTCTGGTATTGATTGAGTCAGTCAGCCGTGCAGCACAGTTAAGAGTTGGAAGTTCCAAAGTGCCATGGGGGGAATTATACAGAAGTGAATTTTCATGCTGCCTTAAACTGTGATTAGCACTGACAGAATCGAGAGATACGCGAAGAAAGAATTGAAGCTCACTGAAATGCAAATTAATGATGGGATTTGCATTTCTTAGATTAATTTTTCCCTGTTACGGTTTTTGTAAGCTATCTGTGGGGTGCAAGTCTTGTCTGGTTTTGCTGTTGCTTTTTTTAATCGTATATCTTAACACAAGAGACAGCGCTATCTCTCGGGTACACATTGATAACTAAATATTATGCCAAACAGCAGGCAGTGTCCCTCTCCACGCCAGCGGATTTTAACGAGCGCACACCACTTGTCACACACAAACGCTATCTAATCACTCTTGTGTTTTTAAAAAGCAATTGCACAGATAGAGTGTAAAATTAACCCTGTGACTTCTCCCCAGAGGAACAAGGCCTCCATGCAAGAGCTGGCAGTCGGCCAGAAGGTGATCTGCAAATATAAGAATGGCCGCTACTACCACAGCGAGGTGAAGGAGTTGACAAACGCCACCTTCTACGAGGTGGTGTTTGACGACGGTTCTTACAGCGACAACCTCTTCCCCGAGGACATTGAGGTTAGTAGGAGTGTTAATTGCTTATTTGTCTAATTACCATTTGTCTTGTGTAATTTGCACATTACGCAACACAAATTCTAATACTTCTAATGTTGACATGCTAATATTAACCTACTAAGGCTTAATAGGAAATAAAAATTTGATGTTAGTCAACACAAAGATGGTATTATAATTATTATAAAAAAATAATAATGACGTTAGTAGTTGTGGTGGTGCATATAGGTAAAACAAAAAACATCTCTATCAAGGTAGAGATTTTCAAACAGACCTGGAACCAGTTGCGTTGTGGTCAGTCAGGGAGCAGCTTTTCTTGGGTAATATGTAGCCTGCGGTTACTTCTGTCAAAATCACCGTTTTGTGCGCTCTGCCTTCAGAGCAGGGACTGTGTGCGGCTCGGCCCCCCCTCCGAGGGAGAGGCGGTGCAGGTGCGCTGGACAGACGGCTTGATGTACGGGGCTAAGTTTGTGGCGTCGCACTCTATTCCAATGTACCAGGTAAGGCATAGCCTGGCGCCCTGATATGTGCGGCTTTCCACCCCGCACTGAGCTGTGCGAACTGTGAAGATACACATTCATGCATCCAAAGTATCGAAACATTATCTAGGGCCTTAAAAATTCTTTTATGATAAGATCCTGGAGCTCATGCTGTTATTCAAAGTGCTGATTAGTGAAAAGTTGAGCTGAAGGCTACTTGCAGTTAGACACATGTCGAGGATTGAGCGTAGTACCTTCCAGCCCGGAGTCACACAACCAGACTTGTATTTACATCCACCCTACATTTTGCGCTTAAAAATCAGTTAATGATTCTCACAATGCTAATGGTTTCCTGATATTGGGTCGGCACCCACTCTTTTGTGTGTGTGTGTGTGTGTGTGTGTGTGTGTGTGTGTGTGTGTGTGTGTGTGTGTGTGTGTGTGTGTGTGTGTGTGTGTGTGTGTGTGTGTGTGTGTGTGTGTGTGTGTGTGTGTGTCTCTCTCTCTCTCAGGTGGAGTTTGAGGATGCATCACAGCTCTCTGTCAAGAGGGAAGACATCTACACCCTGGACGAGGACCTGCCCAAGCGTGTCAAGTCCCGAATGGTAAAACTGAACTCAGCGTGGAGGTTAATGTTGCAACCGTGGGTCAGAGGTTTCCCTGATGGAGACACTGAAGTTACATGTGAATTTGAGGAATTCAAAATAGAAAAATAAGAAAACACGTTAATCAAACAGTTGTTGCAGCCGCATCTATCGCCAAAATGCATTGACATTAGTAGCGTAACGGAACGTAGTTGATCCTTACCGGTTGCCCCCCACAGTGCGGCTTGCATGTGAACCGCAGATCAATTGCGGCGACGAACCCAAGCCCAGCTTGTGCGTTGTATACAGTATATTAAAGAAAAAGCGTGCTCCGGTTCAATAAAATATCATATTTTACAGGATGTCCAATTGAGAGGGCAGAACAGAGAACGGCAGTTGGTGACAAGTGCCGGCTCAGTATGCGATACAAGAGTAGTTAACCTCATGGATATGATTTGGATTGTGAAATCCACAAATACAGGATGTTGTGATGTGAGTAGAATTAAGAAAAAAGTCAGATGAGAGAAGAATGTTCAGAACAGACACGGACTATGTCCGTTCTGAAAGGGTTCTCTTTTCAAAGAGAAAAGAGACGGGTGTTATGGAGCCCAAGCATTTAATTTATAGATGAAATTGTATGAAATATTTTGTTTCTATTTATTCCACAACAAAAATACAACATTTATAATGATTTAATGTGACTGGACTCAAAGTTACGTATTGAAAAACAAATGTTTTTTTTACAAATCAAGACTCGATAGGTTAGTGCTGAAAAAAGACATATGGTATGTTTTTAAATCGAATCGTGTATTGAGATACAGACTTCTCTTCAGCAACGACTGTAACTCACTGTAACTCAATTCTGAACCGATTTTCATGAACTTTCGTTTGTTGTAAATGTGACATTGAACATAATACTGAACATGATTTCTGTTACTGGTATTAAATACAGTTACTGGGGGCGGATCTAATCATATTTTTTTAATTCATGACCATGTTTAAAGGAAGAAGGCGTCATGCATGCCTCATACTGCACTTTAATTTAACAATTGAGTATTAAATATTTTAAGATTTTATTTAAATATTGGACATCTTCAATGTTGTTTTCATTTAAGACCATGGGCAAAAGTTCCTTTCTTTAAGTGTTTTGCAGAATAAATGGAAAGCAAAGTTTTATTTGTCTCCCTTTTTTACAAAATATGATCCGATCCGAACCGTGAGTTTTGTGATCCGTTGCCTCCCCTAATTGACATCATTAATACTTAATTGTTCTCCATTATGTTCTTCATTCTTTTTGAAAATGACTTGCAAAACGTCTGATACCTGTGGCGCCCGGTGTTGCCTAGCAACTTAAGCATTTGAAGACGTCCGTAGAGCTTTACCCCTAAACAGTCAAAGGCAGCTGAACCTTTTCCTTGTCACCCGGTAACACTTCACCGAAAATGAGATGAAGCTGCTCTGGTGTTATCTAACTGCGTTTTCACAGGTTTCAGGAAATATTTCTGTGCCAACATTAAATGATTGAGTGGCGTCTTTATCATGAGCAGGCAATAAGTTGGACTTTTTTTTTTTTCCCCCTCCTGTCTTGTCCCTCAGTCGGTGGCGTCGGACATGCGCTTTGAGATCTTCACCCAAAAGGACGTCAAGCAGAGTTCCAAGCGGCAGCGGGTCATCAACTCGCGGTACAGAGAGGACTATATCGAGCCTGTGGTCTACCGAGCCATCATGGAGTGACGTCCCACGCCTTGTAAAGCGACCGTACAAACCTCGGTCTCTGCTGACAGAACGTAGGCCGAACCCCCCCCCACCTCCCAAACCCCAACATTCTGAATGTGGAAAGGCTTCCGTGGCCCTCCGGGGCCATCTATTTATAAACTACGGCTGGGACTTCAAATGACATTTGTGTGTGTTGGTCAATCGCACTAGCTCGCCCCTATCCCTGCCCCGCTTCCCTCCTTTCTGTAAATGCTTTCTGGCTCTCCTCCATCTTGTTTTGCAACCCTTAATAAATCCTCAAAGTGTGCAAAAGACGGGACGATGTGTAACCAGGGCAAGACTTTTTTTTTTTTTTTTCTGTTTCGTTTGGTTTTTACCGTTTGATAAACACTTTTCATACCAGAGAGAATTTTCTGTGCAGTGGGTTCAGACTGCAGATTCCATTGATAATTCGTAGAGCGTGAGAAAACCAGCGTTAAACTGATTAAAATAATAACGGGAGGGGAAATGTTGACATGAACTGATTACTGATTATATGTAGGCAGTATGGAGCCTTTTTTTGTTTTGTTTTTACAAAACAACCATTTTGTAATGCTTTGCAGCCAGTTATAATAAAACGTAGCGTGCAGTGCACACAGAAGCGTGCACTGCACGTTGTGGATCCAAGACCAGGAATAAAAATGTCTTGAGACATGAAACTCCTCCTGAATGACGGGAGGAGTTTCATGTCAGATGCTCCAGAAAATGGAATCCTCCAGTTCTCACCTTACTCTTCCTTCAGCTCAAACGTTTCTCCTGGGAGTTGTTCCTTCTTCCCTCCTCCGATTGTGCAGAGTTGATGATGTGCATTTACTGTGAATATGGATCGATCTAAATTAGCTTTATAGGTCTTAAGTTAAATATAAGAGCTAAGCTTGCTTGTAATATTTATCTTTGATAGAATTGACGGATTTTTATTTTGGTTATCATACTTAATTTATGCTAGCTGCGTCTAGTTTAAGAACAAAGCCCCCCAACATAACTGCTGCAAATTAATTGCTGCCAGGAAACCTTTTGATGTATTTATATTTTTATTCTGTGTGTGGATTTTCCGACTGTTTAATTCTTCAGATGAGCCTTGCTGCTTTTGGAATTGGATCATATAAATATGCTGTGTTAGCACTGTCTTTCAACATAAAAGCACTGGCTCGTCTTTGTTCAGGTACTTTTGGTTGTCATGGGCAACAAAGGGAGCCTTGGGGGTTTTAGATGGGATTTCTCAGTCTTGTAGATGAAGGCTCGTGCCCAGCTCGGTGTTGGATTGTAGCGAGACTAAAGGGAAGGATCGCAGACACCCTGTCAAACTTTGACTATTTCCATGATGCTTGGTTTCATTTGGGTGTAACATTTGCCTCTTCACCTTTTGTAACTTCTCAATTAAGTAAAATTGATGGAGTGAGTGAGTAAGCACACATCTGGATAGATCTGCTGGAGAATCACCCTGGGATCATTCTGTCCCTGCACATGATTTTTCTTCCTGCTGACGTCATACATTTCTCTTGAGCGTGAACGTACAGGTGTGTCGACGGAGGCTGTGAGTGGTGGTGTCCATCCAGAAGATCCAAAGTTGACATTCCAGAATCTTCAACAGCAACTTCAAATGTGCCAGATGACTGATTCACTAGAACTGATCTATGAGAAGGACATTTCTCTATTAATCAACTTAATTATGCAATATCCTTACACAATAACATGACATTTCCTGGCCACTGAAGTTCCCTCAGTGTCTCAAACAATTGTGACTCTGCTCTGTTGCGTGGAGTAAGCAGAGCAGTTTGGTTCGTCCATTTTTTTTCCCCTGTGATTCTCCATTTCAATTCTTTGTTCAATGGTTCTGAGTTAAAGCATAGGAAAACAATTGCTCCTTGAAATAAAAAAAAAAAAACCCACTCCTGCCTATTCTATCATTACTAAGTCTAAAAGTACACTCCAATGCGTTCATTTGCACTTCTGAATGTGAAGTATTCACCTCAGCTCCGGTCCTCAGCAACCAGAGTATTACATTTTTTAACCCTAGCAGATAGTTTCACCAAATACCCAAGGTCTGACTCAATCCCTGCTACCTGACCCGAATGAAAACCAGCAGCACTTCAGTTTCAGAGAACCACCAAATTGTGTAGGCTTCTGTTGTCTTTATGCAGTCTGCTGTGTAGACTTAATGTAGTCTGGGATAAGCCTATGCAGGCTGCTGTAGTCTTTATGCCGTCTGCTAATGCAAAAGAGGGTTGAATTCTTTTTTTAAATGAACTCTTGTGATTTGTGTAGCCACCTGCAGCAGGGTTCCACCCTTCTCCCTTCAATGTTCACAGAGGAGTATATCAATATATAGATAGGCCAGGATGCCAGGCCTTGAACCAAGCAGCTTTGTTTACCTTTTTTGAGAGAGTGAGAGTGGGTCAGTCAACCCAATGAAAAGAGAAGTCACAGAGAATTAAAGCAAATAAAAAAACCCCACTTGATCTCTCTGTTAATAAGTGACCGAGAAATCTACTCCTGACACCACCTTTCTTCCCTTCTTATTTGTGAAACTACTTGTGGTCTTATTCAACAACTCTCTGCCTACCTTAGTTGTGTTCTGCCAGGGAGGAACAAGTTGCAACAGGGCTTCTCTGAGAACAGCTTGTGTTTTGTAAGGCAGGGGAAGAAGTCTCATCACCAGTGAGACTGACAGGCCAGCGTCCAATGGTGCAAATGACGTCGGTTTGGTAATGGATCCGAATCAAGATAAGGGGTGGTGAATGTGCTTTAAAAGACTTTTCTCAATTTCTATACCCCATATGGCTTCATCGAATTGAAAACACAGGCACCTAAAATCGGACATCCTCAACTCGCATGGTGAATACAGGGAACTAATTGACTTCAAGTATTAAAGTCAAGAAGGTATAGTTCTTTTTCACAATCAACATGACATCCTTCCTCTCTGGCTTCCTACACCGTCTCAGCCTCACATAACCCCCCCCCCCCCCCCCGACCCGGCAGCTGTGACTCCCTAACATCTCTCCATTCCAGGATGGGGGGGGTTATCACTCTCCAGTTGCCTTACACAAATCATGGTGGTCCAGCGACGGAGCTCATGTTACCTTGGCGCTAGCTATTGATTGCCCGATTTTAAAATCAGCGTAAATCTGGGATTTGAATACAGCTCTTACAACCTCATGGTAGTCTCTCTGCAGTCTTCTGTAGTCTCTATGCAGCCTGCTGTAGTCTTTATGCAGTCTGCTGTGGTCCGTATGCTTTCTGCTGTAGACTATGTAGTCTGCTGTAGTCTCTATGCAGTCTGCCGTAGTCTCTATGCAGTCTGCTGTAGTCTCTATACAGTCTGCCGTAGTCTCTATGCAGTCTGCTGTGGTCCGTATGCTTTCTGCTGTAGACTATGTAGTCTGCTGTAGTCTCTATGCAGTCTGCCGTAGTCTCTATGCAGTCTGCTGTGGTCCGTATGCTTTCTGCTGTAGACTATGTAGTCTGCTGTAGTCTCTATACAGTCTGCCGTAGTCTCTATGCAGTCTGCTGTGGTCCGTATGCTTTCTGCTGTAGACTATGTAGTCTGCTGTAGTCTCTATGCAGCCTGCCGTAGTCTCTATGCAGCCTGCTGTTGTTTCTATGAAGCCTGCTGTGGTCTCTATGCAGCCTGCTGTAGTCTTAATGCAGTCTGCTGTAGTCTCTATGCGGTCTGCTGTAGCCTCTATGCAGCCTGCTGTAGTCTCTATGCAGCCTTCCGTAGTCTCTATGCGGTCTGCTTTTGTCTATGCAGCCTGCTGTAGTCTTTATGCAGTCTGCTGTAGTCTCTCTGCAGTCTGCTGTGGTCCGTATGTTTTCTGCTGTAGACTATGTAGTCTCGATGCGGTCTGCTGTAGTCTCGATGCAGTCTGCTGTAGTCTCTATGCGGTCTGCTGTAGTCTTTATGTAGTCTGCTGTAGTCTTTATGTAGTCTGCTGTAGTCTCTATGCAGTCTGCCGTCGTCTCTATGCAGTCTGCTGTGGTCCGTATTCTTTCTGCTTTAGACTATGTAGTCTGCCGTAGTCTCTCTGCAGTCTGCTGTAGTCTCTCTGCAGTCTGCTGTGGTTCGTATGCTTTCTGCTGTAGACTATGTAGTCTGCTGTAGTCTCTATGCAGCCTGCTGTTGTTTCTATGAAGCCTGCTGTGGTCTCTATGCAGCCTGCTGTAGTCTTAATGCAGTCTGCCGTAGTCTCTATGCGGTCTGCTGTAGTCTCTATGCAGCCTGCTGTTGTTTCTATGAAGCCTGCTGTGGTCTCTATGCAGCCTGCTGTAGTCTTAATGCAGTCTGCCGTAGTCTCTATCCGGTCTGCCGTAGTCTCTATGCGGTCTGCCGTAGTCTCTATGCGGTCTGCCGTAGTCTCTATGCAGCCTGCTGTAGTCTTAATGCGGTCTGCCGTAGTCTCTATGCAGCCTGCTGTAGTCTTAATGCGGTCTGCCGTAGTCTCTATGCGGTCTGCTGTAGTCTCTATGCAGTCTGCTGTGGTCCATATGCTTTCTGCTGTAGACTATGTAGTCTGCTGAAGGACTGTCACAATTCTGTTTCTCTCATATTTTAGCATCTCTGCTCATTCTTGTGGAAACAAGTTCAAACTTTTCAATCATTACCACAGACACTATACTCACTGTTCAAAGTCACACAGCTTAATTTGTGCATTCTTTTATGCAGTGTACATTCAGAATTTTGCTGAGCCCTGTTAAAGATCGTCAACATAGACATTCAAGATTCAAAAGAATGATGGAAGTTGGGGTGGGGAGCCTAAACCGGTGTCATGGTTCGATACCCCCTAAACCCAACATGCCTCAACTCCCTCCTCCCCCGTCCTGAGTAAAACTTTCCTAAGGCTAGTGCAGCTCAGACTGGCCCAAACAGCCTCGGAGCAAGCATTAAACCTGCACCTCAATTAAACCATCAATGGGAGATTCGATCCAGGACCAAGGAGACCTGATCGCCTTATGAAGGTAAACGTGCCTATATATTTTTTAACGGAGCTTGAGAAAGAAGCCGGGAGATTTTTGTACCCATTCTCTATCTCCTAAAAGTCAACTTTGTCCCCGAAGAGTTTGCTCGAGTAGAGGAATGTTCTGAATGTGACGCGAGCCCCCTGGTTGCGCGCCGAGGCTGTTCCAGTGCTGGAGGCAGAGACTGAACCTGGCATTAGATCACTTCGCTCACTTGCCACTACTTGTCCGCGTTGGCTTCCCAGTGCTTCAGAGTCAATTATTGCTTAAACAGGCCCTCGGATAGAGGCCTGACGGTGTCTGGGTCGTGTTTAAGCAGCTACGACTGATACAGGATGCATGCAAAGGTTTACTGATACCCAGACCGCTCGTTGCGGCAAAGGTCACAATGTGTGAATACAGATACAATATTTTGTTATTTTCGCTTTTCCTCTATTCTATTGACTAACCACTAAAAATGTCAAACTTGCTTATTATTATGGCTTACTTATGGTGATGCAAGACTTGCAAACAAATCTTTCAAATGACTCAGGAGTCGGGAGCCACTTAAGTAAATGAGCGTGTGAGTGATTGAATTCACAAAAGTAAAGTCCAAGGCAAAAAAGTGTTCACTTATTCCACTAAAATACATATTTGTGACCCAATTTAATGATTCTTTAGAATTTCATTCACAACTCCAAGCCGAAACCGACTCTTCTGACTCTCGTTCCTCCCTCACTGACTGTGCGTGACACCAACTGAATCAAACGAAGCGACGGTGGGAAAATCGAACGACTTAAGTGACCCGTCGAGAGCCGAATCGCAAAAAACAGAGTAGCCTTTCATTCCGTGTGTTACTTCAGAGACTTGTTATGATGAACACAGCAGCTATTCTGGCTGGACCTGATGAATTACATCAATTAGTACAACCTTGTAATTTTGATCTTGCAACACAAAAGCTAATTTAGGCACAGTGGCTGAAAAAACACTGCTCTAGGAA
Organism: Zeus faber; assembly: GCF_960531495.2. Taxonomy (NCBI): domain Eukaryota; kingdom Metazoa; phylum Chordata; class Actinopteri; order Zeiformes; family Zeidae; genus Zeus; species Zeus faber. The sequence continues at coordinate 8,536,736 of NC_137196.1, read as the reverse complement.
TATTGAATTACAGAAAATAGTCCACTCCTCTCCCCTGTGTGGTGGTTGATCTCCATTTGCTTGGGCCGGTCCAGTCTGTATTGTGCCATTGCTATTTCATGGAGATAATTTGCAGCGGTGGCACTCTTCCTCTTTCAATCTATCGGGGCCTTCCTGCTGTTGCCATCTCATTAGGCAGCAGAATGCTCTGTTGGAAGATAAGCCGATAGGTTTCCCCAAGGCCCTGCTCTGTCACATGATGGAGCTGGCTCATAATCGTCTTGAGAAATCTGTGTCTGCCAGCACGCAATCCCTTGCTCTCTCTCCCTTATCGTCTCGACACCCAGCGGCCGGGCTCATAATTCTGCAAATCTCAACCGCACAAACTTAATCTAATTAAGCTGCAAAATGTCTAAGGTCATGCCGGTGTCGGGGGGGAGAGCGCTCCTAACATGAAGAATTCAAGCAAAGTCAACAAATTGCTTTCGATTGGCCTAGTTTTCCAGCCTCCTGCTGGTAACTTGTTTTTGTACTTCACGGGTTGTGGAGATATGCCTGCAACGAAAATACCATTCATAACCTCGCTGTGCGAGTCGTACACCTGGTATCCAACTCAGCTCAACAGTTACTGCCTCATCAAGTTATCCTGGATGTATTCGATCATCCATAGGATACGCGAACAAGTTGTATAGTAGGACTTATAGAACTTAATTCTTGGGAATGTTCCTTCCTCCATGTAACTTTCAATAGGATATAAATAAATCTAAGAGAGAGTAGATTTTCCATATTAAGTCTATTTTTGTATATAAAATGTGTTAAATGCATATATTCACTTTGAGTGAGTATACCTGCGGTGCATTTTTTGGATCATCTCAAGTACAGCTTACCGGGTAGCACGCACCATATACAAGGCTGAGTCCTTCCCACAGCAGGCCGGGTTTGATTCCGGCACAAGGCCCTCATTCCCTCTCTGTCCACTGCCTTCCCTTTCCTTCAACATTGTCACTAGCAAATAAAGCATGAAAGAAATCAAACAAAAAAATTGTATTGAAACCTTTAGCTGCACTATAGTATACAAAGTATACTTTATTCCACTTAGGAAAGTAAAGCTAGATTTGACCTTGGCGAGACAATATTTTTTTACTGACATAAGACCTATTTAATAGCAACCTATCTCCCATTTAAAGTGACAATTGTTTGTTTAACCTTTCCCGGGATAAGAAGATCAATCGATTCTTCTTCCTTCCTGTTATTAATTAACTCATGTTTTGGGTACATTTTGAGACGTTTTGAAGTGGACAGTGAGGTCCTCTTTCTATTTAAATTTTTTTTCCCTGTTCCACGAAGAGATTTAATTCCATTTTCATTCATCAAGACGCTTGTTGGGAACTGTGGATCGACACATCCACAGCCTATAAAAGGTAATGTTCAAATCCTTTTTTACCGCATTGACATCAGAAAAATAACAAAATTTCACACAAAGGGATCATGTTTTAACATTACATCTAATTACATGAACATTACATTTACGACATCCCTAATCAAAAGTGTGTCATGGGTCGTGTCTATTTTGAGTGATGTGACCATGTTTTTCAATGAATTCTGACCACCAACATTTTTAACAATCATCCAAGATACAGACACAAAAACAGGAAATAGAAGCAGAGTCAGATGTACTAATAACCTTGAGCTAAAAGGCCTCCATTACACCGTACGTCACAGAGTGCCGACATTACACCGTATGTTAACTAAGGCCATATTAGAAGAACGAGTCATTTAACTTCCCATGGCAGGTTTTTCCCACTACATCTTAATTTATTTAGCGACAAATTTACATGCCTCCAAAGCTCTATTTAAAAGCTATTTTCTTCTTAATTACCAAGCCAAAAAAAAAAATTGTGGTAATCTACAAGGTTTTATTTTATTTTTTACAAGAACGCACATTACGCAAGAACGCAAGTTATTTTATATTCAACCTCGAAAGTCATTAGAGCTGCCTCTGTTGCATTATTTTGAATTTTGTATACTTTTCTCGCTGAGTGACTATCTAATGACGTCCCTCCTGCACCACCAAGTTAATCTGCTGACATCCTGTCAAAGAGTCGGCTTTGAATGCTGTGCTTGTGTACAAGTGTGTGTGCTAGAGAGAGAAAGAGAGAGACCAAATGTTTTTGAAACGGAAAGCATAGAGAGTAGATAGATGGAGAGAGGGTAATGGATGAGAATGAGGCCATTGTTACGGTGCCTGTTTCACCGTCCAATCACATGACAGTGTGCCTTGCATCACACGCTCTCTCTTAGATGAACTCTAATTGTGTTTCATTCATTTAATTTCTAAAAAGGAAAAGGCAGAATAAGGAAAAATAGGGGAAACTGAATTCAGTTTGATTAAATTTTAAAATTATAAAAAGAAAACCTGCAAAAAAAGACCTGAATTATAAACAAATCATACCCCCTACAATGTTTTGTTTTATCTTCTCCTGTTATGCCGTACTGTGGTGTAATGCCAATGTTTACTTCTTCCATGCCCCTTTTAATGTCATAGAAAAAGATATTCAAATCATATCTCAATATACAAACCGTTCTGTATATTTTCATAGTACTTGGCGTGCCGATGGCGGTCTATTTTATTCTTCTTTAATTGTGTTTTGTCCCTGTTTGCTCGCTAAGCAGCTTTGTCGCCTTAGGAGTAATTATACTGTGTATGTTTTCCGACCAGATTTCATTGGAAAGGTACATTATGTCAATACTCTTAAACATTATTTTTTCGTATTTAAAAAAAATAAAAATACACATTCATCTAAGATGACTGCTCACATAATGAGGTATTTTGTAGATGAAAAGGCCACTTCAACTCATTACAAACTACTGGAGCAAGTGTGCGATCGTGCTAAAAAAGGGGGACTGACAAATATTGAGGGAAATGCTATCTCCTCCCCTGCGCTGGGAAATATTAGAAGGAGGGAGCGCGGAAAATCAACGTTTATTTAACGCTTTAGCAATGTGATGAGAAGCACTCGCCACTAAAGCTTTTCCCCTCTCCTACGCCACTACTGGATTGAGGCTCCAGTCTCTTTGGGGGCAGTGGTGGGATGGCAACCTACAGCGGTCATTCAAACAGACCATACAAGGGCAGGACAGGTTAACACTCACAAGCGGCAAAAGAGGCAATAAAAGAGAAGGCAGAAGAGGCTAGCTGGGACAGCATGGTTTCTAAAGGTTCAGATGTATCCAAAGAAGAGGTTCTGGACAGCATTAAGGAACTTGGGGCTTGGCCCAAAGCCTAAAACCAAACCAAGGCCCACAATACCCAAGAAGCCTATAAAGCAGTTAAAAGAGCCTGAAGAGCAATCAACTGAGCTGGTTTCCCTTTTGAAAGATTTCCAGGTCGGCCAAAACCAAAAGGAGGAAGAACTTGTACGGGAACTCCAGGAACTCAAATCTGTCATGACGGTTCCACTTACAGTCACTGCCGTCCCAGTGCCTAACACCACTATTACTGGGGGTAGTCTCCTGGCCAACCCCACCTCTTTTCCCCTCTTACTATCTTCCTACAAAGCACAGTCCTTGCATAGAGCTCCCAACACCTGACCCTTGTTGTCACTCACCCAATAGCCCACCCCAAACCACAGAAACCCTCTCTCACTCTCCAGTAGAGGCGGTCACTTGCGCCAGTTGTTCACTCTGAGCTAATGTATCGCAAAGGACCAAAGATACTTCGTTTCCAGCAAGGAGAAGATGTTGAAAACTTCTTTGTAAGCTTTGAGCGCATGGCTAGAACATGGGGCTGGCCTGAGTCCGAATGGGCCTGTAGTTTTGTCCCTCTTCTCACTGGCAAAGCCCTTGATGCTTACTCAGCAATGGATGAGCAGGCCTCTAACAGTTATACAGATCTTAAAGATGATCTTCTGGCCAAATTTGACAGATCTCCTGAGACATAAAGGCTTTGGTTTCACTCAACTCGTGTACCATGGACAAGGCACCACAAGAAACTTATAGTAGCCTCAAAGGCCTCTATAGAAGATGGATGAGGCCTGACCAGTGTTCTAAGGAGGAAATTGCAGAGGCCATCGTCCTTGAACAATTGCTCCGCATGCTTCCTAGTAACATGAAAACATGGGTCAAGGAACATGAGCCTGAAGATGTGCTCACAGCAGCTAATTTGTCCGCTCAGTACCTTAATGTCCAGTAAGGAATCAAGCACCACCGGTGACCTAACCCAAAGGTATTCACCGCAGAGGTAAGGGATGCCTCTGATTACCCTCTACACAAACCATGTGGTGACTACAGAGGTGGTCTTGATTTCTTTCCACTGCCAGCAGCCAGGCCACAGAGCCTTGGTCTGATCTTTGAAAAGTCCAAAGATCTCTTCTTTCTGCTATGTTCCCCGCCCTGAAACAGTAGATCACTCACCCACACTTGAGTTTGAAACAGAGGCAGAACCTATCCTCACTCTTACAACTGAACGGTCATCCCCTTAATGCTGCTTGACACTGGCAGTTCAATGTCTCTTATCAAACACTTCTTTGTATGTCATAGTGGACTTGATTATGCTCATTCAACCCCTATACAGTGTGTCCATGGAGATCTCAAGAGCTACCCTTAGACTGATGTGTTGAAACACGACTTTCTTACTCCGAGTAGGAGTTCTTAAAAAACCTACCTTGTGATATGATCATGGGAAGAGATGTACTCCATGATCTCATCCAGAAAGCCCGCAATGGTAGAGTCATAACCTCTGATCTAGTGTTGACTACTCATGAGTCATATCCAGTGATTACACACTCTCCAACAGCCAAGCAAGGGCTGGAACCATTACCTGACTTGGACAAAGATATCTGTAAAGGAGGTCACAAGGTTCCCAGAAAGAGCAGATGCCAAAGTCTCCTTGAGAGAACAAAAGGTTGATGAAGGATGGCAAGTGCCGAGTAACATTGAAGGTTTGCAGCGAGCTGACCCTCCACTTACCCCCTCTATGCAAGTAAAGGACTTTTTTGGTCAGAGTTAACGTTATGTGTTGGAGGATGGAGTTCTCTCTGTGACCGCTGAGCATTTATATCATCTGGTTGTCCCTATCCAATGTAGACCTTGTCTTGCATCTTGCACATTCCATTCCTTGGGCCAGTCACCTAGGCCAGGACAAAACTCTTGCCAGAGTCTAGGCTCGTATCTTCTGGCCCTTAATGGTCAGAGGTACCATTGAGTACTGTCAAACTTGTCATTAGTGTCTCTACACTAATAGAGATCCACCAAGAACTTGGCAATACTTACCATCCTCAAACTGACGGCCTTGCCGAAAAATTTAAACTTTCAAATCTATGCTCCAAAGGTTTGTGTCTGATACCAGCCGTAATTGGGATATGAGGCTTCCTTTTGTACTGTTTGCTTACCGAGAGGTCCCTCGTGCCTCTACAGGGTTATCCCCATTTGAGTTTCTTTATGTCTACCCTGTTCAAGGCCCACTAGACCTCCTGAAGAAAACATGGCAGTCCAAACAACCCAAAAGGCAGAATGTGGTATCTTATGTTCTTCAGATGTAGAACAGTCTGGAAAAGTATCGTGCTGAGGACTGACAGAATCTTGGGAAAGCCCAGCAAAAACAAAAACTCTGGTATGATCAAGGTCAAAGGGTCAAAAAAGCAAGGTCCCTATTCTTTCATAAAACATACTGGTCCTGTAACCTATGAGATATCTCACCCAGATCAGGGAAAAGCCCCTCAGGTGGACCACAAACCTTCCCAAGGAATGAAGGAGTTCTGCAGGAGGAATTTTCCTGCAGATATTGCCAAGGCAAATACCTTTCAATCTGTTTCAGGTGCCCACACAGAAGAGGTCTGGCTGGCATGAGAGATTACAGTAGAGGATGAAAGAGGAGACTGAACTTTTAGTTCTCACGGTTGCTCATCCACCTGAACTTAGTCACTTACAGGTAGAACAGACCCAATAACTTACCAACTTATGTGAAGAGTTTTCCATCTTGTTAAGTGGAAAACCTGGTCAAACTTACTTGATAGAACATGTGATCCACTTAAAAGATCCAACTCCTCTCCATCAACGTCCCTACCGTGTCCCAGAGCGACTGGTAAACTCACTTTATCAAGAAATTTTAACAATGCTTGATCTTAAAGAAACTGAGCCATCAGACAGTCAGTGGTGCAATCCAATCATTCTCGTTCCCATGAAAGACTCCTCCATCAGGTTGTGTAATGACCAAAGGAAGCTCAATGCTGTTTCTAAATTTCGATGCTTATCCCAGGCCACGAATCGATTACCTACTTGAATGCCTTGGCAGAGCTGTTTATATCACCCATCGATCTGTGCAAGGGATACTGGCAAGTGCCAGTGGAGATGCAGTCCAGAGACTATACAGCCTTCTATTCACCCACAGGCCTCTATCGGTACACCATAATGCCCTTTGTACTCCACGCAGCCCCTGAAACTTTTTTTTTTTTTTCAATAGGTTGATGGATAGAGTCTTGCAGGGATGTGAGGAATTTAGTGCAGCCTACTTAGATGATGTGGTCATCTTCAGCACTTCCTGGGAAAAGCACCTGTTCCATCTGCGCCAGTTCCTTGGCAGAATTAGTGTGGCTGGAATGACTCAACACCCAAAAGTGTACTGGGCCAAGAGGGATGTCCGCTGTCTCGGCTACCACCTAGGGCATGGGGAGATTCTCCCACTGGTCGACAAAGTGCAGGCAATCCATGACAGCCCCTGGCAAAAGACTAAAAAACAGGTGCAGTCTATCCTTGGACTTGCTGGTTGGTATTGGAGATTTATACCAAATTTTTCCACCATCGCAACTCCCCTTAGTGATTTGACCACTATGGCCGCTTCCAATCTTGTGAAGTAGACAGAAACATGTGAAACAGCTTTCACGCAGCTAAAAAGCCTCCTCTGCTCATTTCCTGTCCTCCAAAGTCCTGACTCCAACGTTTCCTTGTCAAGGTCGATGCCTCCGGAGTGGGCCTTGGAGCAGCTCTGATGCAGGGAAAAGGAGCGTCCCATCATGTACTGAAGTTGTATGTTGCAGCCAAGGGAAACAAGGTACTCAGATATTGAAAAGGAGTGCCTAGATGTTAAGCGGGCGCTGGACAGCTCGCTACCTGTTAGTAAGAACTTTTGACTTGGATACGGATGACAGAGCACTTGCTTGGATCAATTCTATGAAGGAAAAGAATTCCAGAGTAACCAGATGGTTTTTGGCACGACAGCCATACAGCTTCAATATCAGACATTGTGCAGGCAAAGCAAATCTTTTGGTTGATTACCTGTCCCCACTGCAAGAGTTTGCAGTTGCTGCAGATGGGGAGGGTGATTTGACAAGAAACTCTCGCCACTAAAGCTTTTCCCCTCTCCTACGCCACTGAATCTCTGAATCTCTGGCCACTGAAACAATTTTATTCACTTAAAGTGTCTGTTGGGGGTGTACACTTGTCAGCATTAAGGGGATCTGGTTCTTGTCATATAGGATTCACTGGGGGTGGTGCTAGCCCCACTTCCAATAAGCAACAATTACAATCAAAACAGAAGAGACAGTTGTAAAAAGTACAAAATACATTTTCATACAATATACAGTGTTCTGGTGAAATTCTTGCATTCAAATGAAAGGGTACAGTGTAAATGGTGTATTCTTCGGGGTGGGATTCCCACAACACTGGCAATATGACTAAATACTGCTTTCTATTGAGGGGGACATCAGCTGCAGTTGGAAATGGTCCGTTATGACGTGGAGACCTTTGACGATGTGCGTTTGTGTTTTCGTGTGTTTTGATGCTTGATGTGTGCTCTTATTTTTTATTTTTTTCCTGACCCCAGCTAATCTTCTGACCCCAGGCGAACATCGACGGGTGAGTGGGATTGTATTTCCTACTTGATTCAATATTAATAGATCAGTGTGCTCTTCTACACTACCGCAGTCCTGCCGATGCCAAAATGTAGCGCGCGCACACACACACACACACACACACACACACACACACACACACACACACACACAGCTTGGTTTTGCGCCAAACAACTGCTTATCTATGGTGGGAGGACTCATGGACGTTGTGGCTATGCAGAGGACCTGGCTCTCTGAGAAGGAAATTACATTAACAGAGTAACCTGAGTAGGTAGAAGTACAAAGTACAGGGCCCTATCGATTTGCTGCTGTTCGATTATGTGTTTTTCAACGACCGAGACACAGGCCAATGGCCCACGCGAGGGTCGCCATGGTTCCAAAAGAAAAAAAAAAAGAAAAAAAGCATGCTCCCCATGCTCCTCCTAAAGGCTCTGAATCAATGATGTCAGTAGAATCCTTGATCTATAACTATGCCACTATTTTCAATCTAGGATTATTGTCACACATTGGTTGGTAGCCAGCTAAGCCATTTGGGGGGGGGGGGGGGATTGGGTGGTATCATTCTAATGAGCTCCCACTTGATGTAGGAGGGGAGGCAAATCTGAACGGCTTGTTGAATCACAGGTTTTCTGTCCTAGGCTACCCACAAAAAAACTGACTGGGTTGTCTGATTTCACAGTTTGTGTGTTAGTAGGCCCATCAGAGACCCAAATGTATATGCACTGAAAAGGTGAGTTTTTCATAGGTGGTAACCTTTAAGTTTAAGTGGTAATCCTAAAAAATAAACTTCCTAGGAAAGAGCCAGTCAATGTATTTGTGTTATGTCAGTACTCCTCTATATGCTGCTTGCATTACGGTTTTTTCTGTTGCTCCACCTTTCCTGTCAAGAAAGCAAAGTGGAAATGAAAGTCACCAGCAGTAAGGTTAAGGTTGTTGTGGTCCATAACCTGACTTTATGGTTAGAAATTGGCAGAATGGAAGAAATATCTCCACCACAAATATATATATACACATATACACATATATGTATATAGATATACACACACACACACACACACACACACACACACACACACACACACACACACACACACACATATATATATATATATATATATATATATATATATATATATATATACATATATATATATATACATACACACACACATACTGTATATACACACACACAGACACACACATATATATATATAGTCTTGTTTCCTTAGGGTATTTAGTTGTGTGAATCGGATTGAGAATAGGGCCTGCTTTAAGGATTGTTTAAATATCGCCTTTTTTATTTTCAATCAAAATTGCCCAGTTAAAGTGGTAATCCATAACATTGCCAGTGTCAGTCACAGAATGCCACTTCAAAATTGCGACCGTTTTTTAAGTATTGCAAGTGTGTGTGTGTGTGTGTGTGTGTGTGTGTGTGTGTCTATCTATATCCGCACCACCTCAAGTGACTGAGAATACACACAGATATAGGGACACACACACACGCACACACACGCACACACACACACACACACACACACACACACACACACACACACACTTGCAATACTTAAAAAACGGTCGCAATTTCGAAATGGCATTCTGGGACTGACACTGGCGAGGTTACGGATTACCACTTTAACTGGGCAATTTTGATTGAAAATAAAAAGGCGATATTTAAACCAGCCTTAAAACCTTATATAACCTTATAATAGCCCCTATTCTCAACCGGATTCATACAACTAAATATGCCAAGGAAACCAATCCAAACCCAGAACACATGCCCGGAGCCGTGAGCTGTGGCCGGCTGTGGGGGAAAAACGTGATTTGGAGCATGTTTTCCTCGTGGCAGTGGATCTTTTATCATTCGCCTGCGGCGCGAGTTCCTAAACCAGATGAAGAAGTGTTGTTCATGTCGGCACCGGTTAGAGGGGGGAAGGATGGGGTGGGTGATGGTGGGCATCCTTACTCACCCCGACACCCATGTGACTCCCGAGTGCTGTGATGGTGGTGGTGGAAGAGGAGGAGGAGGAGGAGGAGGAGGTCTGTTGAGTCCTGGGAGCCCTGAAGCTTCTCGCAGGGTTGGGAGAAAGCAGCCCCGGCTGCCTTGACGTCTACTGCTCCGGAGGATTCCAACATGATGGTGGGGAGGAGAAGGGGCGAGACACGGTCGTGTAACCGACCCTCGTATTATTATTATTATTATTATCATCATCATCATCATCACTCGGGCTAGTTTTTCCTCCAACGGATTCGAGGAGGGGACGGTGAAAGGTAACGTTCACCCTTATCTCACAATTTGAAAAACGGTGAATACGTTGTGTACTTGCGCTCGACCGCGGCGGCGGCGGCGGCGGCGGGTAAGGGGAGACCTCGAAAAAAACCTACGCTCCGGTTCTCTCCCCATCTCCGTGAGCGTTGAACCCGGCAGCGTCGTGGCATTTTCTCACGTTCTACTCTGGTTACGCACGTTATTTTCCGCGGTGTGTGTGTGTGTGTGTGTGTGTGCGTACGTGGGCACTGCGTGTTTTACCAGCGGGTGTTCGCAGCCTCTTTTTAAAACACATTTTCCACGAACCACACGGCGGGCCTAGCCGGCGGAGGAACGTCTCGCTCCGCCAACGCAGCGTGTGGCTCCGCCGGCCTAGCAGCCCCGCTAATGCTAATTGCTTGGAGGTCTCTGCCGGGATTTTTTTTTTTTTTTTTTAACCCCCCCCCCCCCCCCCCCCAACATTTCTTGTACAAACATAGTGCGGTTACCCAAGTAATTACTGTGTGTGTGTGTGTGTGTTGGTTTTTTTTTTGTCTTTCGTGCGCTGGGAGGCGTGGAAAGGTGTTCGCGGAGCACTTTGGATCCTGGGACACCGACGCACCGTTATTTTCCCCTCGTAGCCGCTAAAGTTAGCACGGACAACTTGGCTCGGGACGACGTGAGTAGTTCGTACGCGTTGAAAGCTGGACGCGCGCGGGGGTTGTGCCTGTTGTCGCGAGATCTGACCGTGTCTGGTGCGGCGTTATCCGCCTCTTGGCGTCCGCGCTTCTCTTCGGCGAATTCGACCGAGTCGCCTGTGGTTATGCTGGTTGCCTTGGTGTTTTCTTGGGGGTTTTTTGTTTTGTTTGGTTTGGGGTTTTTTTTTGTGTTTTGTCCTAAAAATTAGGTGCAGCCCTTCATTATAGGTAATGTTGTATCCTATCATGTTCAGTCGCGTCTTGACTGTGAAGGTTCACATGTTCAACCGACTCTCCAAATCGATTTATATCGACGTTATGGATAGTTTAGTTAATTTTGAGGGTAATGGCCCTCAAAATGAGGGTGCTTTCATGATAAAGGGAATAAGATATCAAATATGAATATTAGCAAGAAATATTTGAGAGATGGTCATTAGCATTATGGATATTATAACCCAGACGATGGAAGTGTGATTAATTAACATGACTTTATCCTGTGCATAGTATCGCATTTGTATATCTTAAATATCTGACTATTTCTGTTTTTGTATTTTTTTTGCAATCTGTATATATTTGACATTTTCATTTATTTCATTATTTATACTATTTTATTTTTATTCTACTTTATTGCTGTGGACGGTTGAGATTTTTAAACATTATTTTATTGCTGTTGGTCTGTGCTGAAGTGCAGCAAACCTCACCAGAAGAAATTCCCGGTATGCGGAAAAAAAAAACCCCCCCGATCCTGATTAGAGGATTTAACATTTAACCCCAACTCGATATTACAGTAACCCGAATCCCGGGCGATATCTCATCTCGTATCGCGATGTCAACATTATATTGATATATCGCCTGTCCATCGTGTCCACTCATTAAAAACACAATCTCTGTTCATATCTACTTTGCTCTAGTTCAGACGCCTTCTTTCGCCGCTGGGTCTTACGGAGCCTGCTTTGCACTTGCCTCCAGCTGTTCCCACAATGATTAAAACAATAAAAATAATAATAATAATAAAAAAATGTCCCACTGGAGATGGAATTTGGAATTGGGGGCGGGTGGCCCCCGTTTTTACAAGGTATGCCCCCATAACTTCTGTTTCAACAGAAGTTTTAGTGATGGCAGTTTCATTTGACGATGTGAAATGTCAATGCAACGCACCCAGTGATTATGCACAATATGTTCTAGACTGAACGCAATAGCAACCTAGTTTCTACTTGACCAACTGACTGAAACGAACTCATTCCTAAAACGTAATGCAGTAAAGTAAAGAGAATAATATAGAATAAAATAAAATATTGTACGTTCAGATATGTGCATTAAAGTGGCCTGTGAATACAGTAGTAGTCTGTGTGTGGAGATATACAGTACAGTCTACAACAGTACGGTGCAGCAATACAGCAACACCGGCTCATTTCTGGACGTTGGGTCTTTTTTTATTTTATTTTTTGTGATGCAAGGATGCGGTATTACGACACTTAAAGTAATGCTTTTGATACAAATTCAAGACTGCTTAGTATTTTGTTTAATATATAAATAAAAAGGCATAGTTCTCAAAAATATATGACACCTACATATACCGCCCCCCCCCCTCTTGTGACACACATTTTGGGTGTGTCACAGAGGAGAGGTTGATGTGATAGCAGATAAACGGCTAAAGTGGAAGGCGGTAACGGAACAAAACAGGATGCAAGCCACGGTAAAAATACAGAAGGAAGAGGAGAAATTTCAAGTGCTTTATTACGGCCTTTTATTTTATTTGTTTATCTTTTGTAATGATTGCAGTTTCTTTGCAAAATACCATATAAATATAACAGAAAGGTATATTCGCACATAAGTGAAAGAGACTTTCATTTGAAGTTTGGACTAACATTACATTTCCATGTTAGTTATATGTTGGGTCTACTAAAACTCAGTGAGAGTTACAGGTTTAATTAAACTGAAACCTGGCGACAGTCTCATATTAAATTTTATTGGAACTCAGTGACAGTTTCATGTTCCATTATAGTTCCATAGTGAATAATGAACAATAATAAAATGTGTTAAAATCAGCCATCTTACTATTGTGGTAACTGAAAATTGCAGCGGTAGTCTGTATGTTCAGCTGTCCTATCACGTGATAAGTTTGTCATTAATGTACAGCAGCGCGGAAATCAGAATCTGCAGGTCAGACTTAAAAAAATCTGAAATAGGAATCGGCCAAGAACTGCAATCAGTGCATCTCTAGTTGGAAAACGTGTTCAGTAACATTACGAAATGATGCGTTTTACGGGGTATATCCTAATGAGATCAATGTGTATACTGTATATAGTCAGCTGTAGTATCTCACATACGAATGTGATTAGCCTCGTTACGAGGCAGCTACAGTTTGAATAACTGATGGAGAAATTTAGCTGCAGTAAATCAAAACACCACTTAGACTCCCTTTTTATATATATATATATATATATATATATATATATATATATATATATATATATATATATATAAAAGGGAGTCTCGGTATATATAGTAGAAGGAAGTAGAAGGAAAAAGTGTTTTGTTTAGTCAAGTATGTCAATTCAGTCAATTTGTTCGATCATATTATATTGTTTCATATAATTTGTAAAACAAAAGTCAGGCGGTACCGCTGTAAACAAAGCCTTGTGGGGGTTGGGCTCAGGAGGTAAAGCGGGTTGTCTAGTAATCAGAAGATTGCCCGTTCGATCCCCAGCTCCTCCTGGTAGTGTGCTGATGTGTCCTTAAGTAAGACACTTCACCCTCTAACTGCTCCCCAGGCACCGCTGTACGGCAGCCCACTGCTCCTGCTCCTCCTAGATATGTCAGTTACTAGGATGGTGAAATGCATTTTGTTGCCTCAGTACTCTGCAATGACAATTAGTTGAATCTAATCTTGTAGGCCACTGACGTTTTAAAGGGGGCCTATTATGCTCCCTTTCAATAAGTTAATATAGGTATCTGAGGTCCCCAAAACATGTTTTTTTTGCTGAAAATGCCACTCAGATTATGCATTCTAGCCATTCTAAAATGCCTCTATAACCCTCCTGTTCCTGACGCGCTGTTTCGTCTGTTTTGTGTCCCCTTCCTCCTCAGGCCCCTAGTTCTGTGAGCCAATGATAAGTTCTGGGTGCCCTTTTAGGAAGTCCTACACCTTCACTGATTTCACCTTATCAGTCCACCAAAATATGTTTCTGAACAAATTTGAGCCGAAAAATAAGCAATCTAGTTGCTGAATATTAGATCTACAAGGCCTCATTTAAAAGTTTGTTCCAACTTTCGTTGCCATGCTCCATGCTTGTGGGAGACACCACACTGAGTTTTTTTTCTTCACCAATTACTACATTTTGTAAGATTAATAAAATCAATATGTATACAATAAAAATACACTTTTTATTGGTTTTGTTTGGCGAAACGCGCAGTGGATCATGACACGCAGCCTACAGTCTATGTACCACATACTGTACAGCATACTTATTTTACTTTACATACTTACATTTCCCTCGTCTGCAGTTTTGTCACAGTTGGTATTAATTCCTCTTTCTCTTAAAAGATTTGTGCTGGTCTGTGAAGCCAACAGAGCAGTTCCCTTGCTTAGAGGGTCTGGCGGCGCTTGTTTTTTCTCCAGCCGTGGGCGGGGTTACTCAGATGTGGGACGGTTCTAATTCTACTGAGGCACCATGTGACACAGGAAGGGATTTGAACTGCTTGTTGAATCACATGTTTTATGACCAAGGCAGACAAACTGAAAAAACAAAACACTGACTGAGTTGTCTTATTTCACAGTTTGTGTGTTAGTAAGCCCATCAGAGACCCAAATGTATGTGCACAACAACTGAAAAAGTGAGTTTTGCATAATAAGCCCCCTGGAAGCCGCAAAACTCCTGAAATAAATGAACATAAATATTTTTGAAATGGTTTCCAATTGAACGTACTTTCTAGAGATCTTTCTATTTAACATGTCTTCATATCTAGTTTGTTTTAAACCTCAATTTATGATGATATATGATAATGGTTCACACAACACAAGTAATTATTTATTTGTGGACGGAGACATCTTTTTTTTTTTTTTTTTTTTTTTTTTTTTTTTTTTTTCCATTTTTTCATTAAGTAATATTTATTTTGGAAATGTATTTTTGCAATAAGAGGCAAATATGAGAATACCCACAAGCCATCACTCGTGTGCGTGTGTGTGTGTGTGTGTCATTGCAGGTGATGAGCCAGCTGGTGCCATGTGAATGACTGAAAACCATGAAGCCCACACACAAGCTGCTGTTCATCCTGTGCCCCATGCTGGTCCTGGGTTTCATCTACTACTCCTCTGGGAAGCTACACCTTCACGTCTGGGGCCAGAAGCCACGTAAGTAGCACTGTGCGCTCTCTCTAAATGCCACACCTCTTTTTATGTTGCCCCTCACCCTTTTTTTACATTTATTTTTCAAATTGGAGCCTGGAGCCTGCTCTTATTTACAGAATCAGTTTGAGGTCTTGTCAGTCTGTCTCGGCGGTCGCTTACCCTGTCGAGCCGTCAGTCATCCTGTTTCTTAGTCACTCTACCCCTTTCACAATTTCTTTTTTCTTTTTTTTTTTTTACTCACTCTTTCTTTATTTAATTCTTTTACTCACTGACTATCTGTTAGATAACATATATATACAGATAACACGTGAATGTGTGTGTGTGTGTGTGTGTGTGTGTGTGTGTGTGTGTGTGTGTGTGTGTGTGTGTGTGTGTGTGTGTGTGTGTGTGTGTGTGTGTGTGTGTGTGTGTGTGTCACTGGCGGATTGTTTTCGATTTGAAACCTCAAACATTTATGGATTGGATATTATGGGGTGCTCGTATATATACCACAGATGTGTGCATGGTGTGGAATACGATGGGAATATCTGGTGACAAGAGTTGATGGAGGTTGCCATCGAGCTGTTAAGGGCTCTCTCTACTGTAAATGTCTTCATCCTCCCAGCAGAGGGCGCCACAAGATTTAACTAGGATTCCGTATGAAGCATTTGCAACATTCCACAGTTCCCAGGGCATCAATCTTCTTCTGGCCTCCCTCTGGGGCTCCTGCCAGGAGAATAACTCTTGGCACCGTGACCACAACTGTCAATGTTTTGAACCACTCAGATGTTACACCAGGCCGTTAAAAAAAAGTCAGAGCACATCTTTTGAACACCTCGCCCCACAGCTTGGTTTACACAAAGTCTTGTACTCTGTGTGTCACCCCTTTTTTTGAGAGCTGTGACTCAGCTGTGTTTGTCCATGGAGACTCGCTGCCCCCTCTAGGTAATCTGAGCCCCAACCACCCTGATACACAAATTAAATGAAAAAAAAGATATGGGGGTCATAAAACGAAACTTAAGGTAACTCACACAATGAAGCCATTTTGTTAAATCTAATACATTTTCATTTACTGCTACACCCCTCTGCTGTGTTTGCACGGTGTCTCTAAATGTATTGGGATTTATAGTGTAATGCAATCAACACAGAACATCTGATGGATTACCACTTTAAGTCCATATAAATGTTTACATGTAAGTAGGTCCTAGCTATACCCATTCGACGCCACACATGCAGCGCCCGTGCCGCAGTATTGTACAATACAGACTGGTCAGAGAGCTGGTCTTTAGTCCGAATGGTTGGTTAAACAGGTAGGTCGTTAACTGAGGAGTACCTGTATCGATATATGATCGGTATTGATAAACATCCAGTTTTTACTAAATGAGGGTTTTTTTGCAACCGTACAGAGTAACGACTTGGACACTAAGTTATGTTTAAAAATTTTGTTTCATACATGTAGAAAACTAATAAAAATACATAGATCTAAAAGAAAAATACAGGTACAGAGCTGGTGTGCACCGCTGTCGAGAGGAGAAACAAAAAAAACAACTCTGCTCCAATTCTCTGAGTTAGGTTTACTTTTTCATTTTCCATACAAGTAAGAAATTATGTAAACAAAATAAATCGAAATCTTTCTCTATGAGATTATGTTATATACTGCTATATTATAATTACAATAATTGCATATTGAGTGGCAGGTATCTGCAGGGAGTGGAGGGTGTCTGAGCACCTGCCCCATGGTCCCCATTCTTATCAGGCGTGCTTTAAATTTTTTTTTTTAATTAATGGGTGTCGAGGTAGCAGATTGTCTGGGCATGATATACTCATGAGGAACTCCTCATGAACCTCAAACCTTGGCGCACCTGCAATGTGCGCACAGCAACTCTGCTGTGCTGCTCTGTTTGCCCAGAGCGGCAAAATGCCCAGAACCGGAGTTGGGGGGTCCATGTGCCTTTCCCTTTTTTTGAGCACCTGCCCCTCTCCAGTCACTGTACGGGGCTGTAGAGGGGAAGTGAGACACCAAGACCAGTGGTTACTCGACAGCTCCGAGCGCTCCTGATTCAGAACACGGTAAACTGCACTTACACTGTTTCAATTCTCTGATTTTTCATGGCGGATAAAAAAAAACAACAAATTCACCTGTCATCAATGTCAATCGCGATCGATGGAGTCAATAGCCGATTGCCGATGGATGATTTAATCGTAAAGCCTAGCGTCTATGTCTATAGAAAAACTAATAATAACAAGGTCATTTGTAGTACTGTTTATATAAATATCTTTAAACTATTTAATACCTTTTGCAATACAAAAAATCTACAGTTTCGAATGGATTTCTGGGGCTTGTGGTGTCGTCCACCTGACACAGGCGATTGTGTTATGGATTTCCACTTTATTTTGGAAATTCTGATTGAAACCAACCTGAATACCTGAACCTCAACTTGTATTGTAATTCAGGTATTGCAGGCTTCAGATTTATTTAATTTATGGAGTTAAGTCCAGGTTCTTAGTATTTTTGAGTTAAGTACTATCGATAAGTACAAATATGACTCTCGGTTTGATGTTTGGAGAAAGCAAAAAGGGCCTTGGATTATTTTGAGCTTCGGTTAACTTTTATTCAGGGTAAACCAGGGGTCAAGTGATAAAACCGTTATTTATAGTCATAGGATGGGTGCAGTATTAGGTTCACTCCTCCTGGAAGCGCTGTTCTCTAGCTCAGTTTGTGCTCCCACCTCCCTGCAGAAGGGCATAGCAAAGATGCTGCATTTATTTTTTCCACAAATCGGACACGACACTGGAGTGATTTTTGCCCTCTACACTTTTACGCGCTGCTCTGTGACACAGCCACCGGGGAGTGGGAAAAGGGCCGTTTTCGTGTTTTGGCTCCGATCCAAAACACAGCTCTTTCCCAGTCTGTCGCCAAGGCTGCTTGCACAGCTGCGCATCTCTTGAGCCGGCCTACCTTTAGTTTAATCTCCATCCGACAACATGTATGCTGGTTTCATGACGCACACGGGGGTGTGGGTGGGAGCGCGGGCAAATGCACTGTGGCCAGATGCGGAGATTTTAGAGGTTGGTGACCAGGGGAGAGCACAGCATGTGGAGTCTCCCCTAGTCAGCTAAGCCGTGCCGTTTCACCGAGAGGATCATCCACTGGATAATCTCTTTTCCTCACTCTTGACTTATTCTGCCAGAGACTCTATAGTCCACCCAGGGCCAAATGGTTCCCACTGAGACTCTGTGTGTCATTAAGATTATGTGCGGGCTGTGGTTCAGTACCACCTGGACCTCCCCGACAATGTTTTCATATCACGTGAATTTATTATCACCTGACAACTTCACCCCTTACCCTGTAACATGTGGAGTGATACTTGTTGCAGAGGAGTATTCAAGGAGGTGCTCAAGGGTTTGATTGGCCGTATAGTACAAATAAAGGAAGAACATGGAACCACCAGATAACGTGTCCCCAAACAACAACTGGAAGGTTTTACTGCACTCAATTTGCCCTTTTAATCAATATTCCATCTCAATGTATCCTTTTATTTAGTAAGTAGCTGTGCTATAAGCAGGATATAGTGCAGCCCTTACATATATATTTGTTTAACCCAGGGGTCTCCAACTACAGGCCCGGGGGCCACATCCGGCCTGCGAAGAAATTTAATGTGGCCCGCTACATGGTGATAAATTATTTCTAAATCTGGCCCACAAATATTTTTCTCAAATCACAATGCTTGATTTATCCACACAAATGTACTCAATGTTTTCAAAATATAAAACAGAATGAAATGGATCACAAGAGAGCTATTTCTAACAGGATTACGAGGCAATTCACTTATTTTCGGCAGAAAAAATAAAAAACATGCCAGTTTTCCCTTGAAGTTCAACACGGCCCCCCTGGAAGAAGACAACCTGGCCACAGGTCATTTGAGTTTGAGACCACTGGTTTAGTCCATTTCATCTGCATGTATGTCCCAAGATTCTCTGGCACAATGAGTGTCCATTCCACTCCAGGATCTAGTTTTAAGTCAGCATTTCCCAACCTTGGGGTTGCGATCAGTGTGTTTTATTGTAGATGTATTTAATTTGCTCCATTTCCCACTACTGCGTAGCAGATCACAGATTGCTTCTTGGGGCAAATGACCCGCTCTGAGCGCTGCCGCTCTCCAGCGCTCCAAGCAAGAAGTGCTGCTTTCAAGGCAAACTCAGAAAACTGTAATTCCTCTGTCGGCTACCACCACAGGTGCAACTTTGAGGGTAGCAACTAGCTCTCTGTTTTTTCACCATTCATGTGTTTGCATGGCATGGCATGGCACCCAGACAGAAGTTTGATTTAAAATTCATGCTAAAATATAATCAGATATACTTATTAAACAGATGGAATTAGATATAAAAGCCTGCCTATAATATACGCCTCTGCAGTTGAGGTAAATAAAGGCCCCCATCACTATTTGAGGAAGCACAGTATATATAATAAAATGTATATTTTTTTACAATAGGTAAATTTAAAGTTCATTTAAATGGACTAATACTGGACTCTTTGATGGACTCCCAAGATTGTGGTGTGGGGTGATTGGAGACTAAAGTGTTCTCACATGTAACTCTTCATTGTAATCCCCATCCGTCATTAGAAAAGTATCCAATAGCAATGAAATGTCAATATTTCAAATAGCTGGGGTGGAAAAATCAGAGAACCCATTTAAGTGATAAAGTGCCTATGCAAATACATTTAATCACATATAAAAAAATATGCTACATTTATTTGTAAAGGGCCTGCAGAACACTGACATACCGATTTATCAAACCATGTGCACCACTAAAGCTTTGAAAACCTGCCGTGACAGCGATGTGAGCGGCAGATTTCGCGCTAAGGTGTCCTTCATCCCCCGGTATTCGGCCCCCAGGGGCTCCTCAGCTGCACCTGGTGCTGGCCGCAAATTTCCAGCACCCGGTGGCCTCCTAGGTGTTTATGTCCTGGGGAATGCCCGTCAGTGATAAGCCTTGGCATCCTTCATCGGCGGTAGCATGGATCTCCCAAAATTGGAAAATCAAAATTGAGCCTGATGGACGCCGCTCGCACTTTTTATCCAGTCTATCATAAAATAATACACGCAAGGCTATTGTTTTCCCTTAATCAGAAATGGATCTAGACTATTCCACCTGTCCTCCGGTACTTTTTTTTTCTTTCTTTGACAAAGGCATGGAAAAGCTTAGTTTGAACCATTTCATTATATACATGTTTTTAAGTTCTTCAAGGGAGATTCCACCAAAGGTGCTTAGCAACAGAGTAGATAAAGAGAGATAAAGTCCTACAAACTACTTCTACAGCCAATGTAATAACGACCTCCTTATAGAAGTAGCCCATAAGTAATTTAGCCTGTAACCTCTTTTAACAAACCAAACGTAATTTGTGGTCAAGTCTGAATCAGTCGCAGTTATTCAGCTTCCTTGAAGAGGAACATCTGTTTCTTAAATATGTGTATGTAATTGGCCAAATGGGTCACGTACTTTTCTAAGCCGCTGCGTGTGTGGTCTCACTCCTTCAGCTCCTATCGTCTTGTCTTCTGTCTGTGCGTCCTCGTCCAGTTTGTCCTGGTTTCCTTTGTCCGGTTGATTTCACAGGGGTGTTATTTTTCTTTCCTCTCTTGTTATCGGCACACATTTCTTAATAGCTGCCCACGATGTTCTCTGTGTTAACCCCCCCCCCCCCTTTGTTTTCAGAGAGAGATGAAGAGCCTACAGTCATGGTCCAAACTAAAGGGCATAAAGTGCAAAGCACCCCAGGTAGAAGCCGCCCATTTCACGTTGGGTCATGGCCAAACTGTTGGGAACATGGTGGAACTGGGCTGCTTCGGTGCTCTCACGGAATACCGATCTCTACTAATCATAAAGGCCTTGTATTTATTTTATTTTTTGCCACTTTTATTTATTTTTCTTGCGATTCGTTTTTATTTATTTATTTATTTATTTTCTACAAGGACTGAGGAGCACTCATTAACCTTTTGGCTCATTTAGTCTTCCGTGGTGGCTTCAGATGTAATAACCACTACAGTGTAACAGGTGGAGACGGGGTTAGTTTTTCATCCTCATTGCCACCTCGCAATGGAGATCCAGTGCTTCGTGGTTATTAATTACGCCTACGGGTGACTAACACTACTAACATCCTTCTCTGCTTTCCTCCTCTCGTGCCATCACGTCATGTGACTTTCGGGTTTTGCAAACATTTATTTGATATTTTTTTCTTCCATTTCATTTTATTCTGTTTTTTTAATTTATTTTTAATTTTTTTTTTTTTTTTTTTGAGGTTCTCTCTCTCTCTTTCGGAGAAGGCTGACCCTCAGCAGCGCTAACCGACCCTCTTGTCTTCCAGAGTCCGAAACGGAGATTGCTCTCACCGTGGGACGAATAGTAGGCTCAGGTACAACCGCAACACAGCCCCCCTCTCAAGCCTCCACCCGTCCCGGTGCTTTCTCTGCCTTCCCAGAGCAAAAAAAAAACAAAACCGCAGAACTTCCTGAAACGCTGTGTATATGACAATGCAGATGTTTAAGTCATCTCCTAGAGAACCCTTTCAGCTCACACCCCCTTTATTTCAGGGGTTTACAGGTTTGATTATGTTGGCAGAGCAGCTGAAATGGAGTGTTTCTTTTCTTTTTTGGAAAGTATGTTCAGAGAGCTCCAGTGGCTTCGCATTGGATTTACACCGTCAATGAAAGTTGGCATTGGTCGCACTCATGCGTCAGTCTCGGCTGAGGGTAATTACTATTGGCTTGTTACTTCTCCCAACCTCACGCTCTGACAAATTTCCATTAGACCGCCTAACCTGTCCGAAATAGCGATCCTTTTAAATTACATAAGCACACTCTGTATATACATAGAAACGTTTGGAACTTCAGAGCTTTGTTCCCGGCGCTAGGCCGTATACAGCTGCGGCTCCATGTTCTGTGGTGAATTTCAGTTGCTTTGATCTTCAAAAGAAAGAAAATATATATTTTTTTTTTTCTGGCATATTTTTTGAATCGTATTTATTGCAAATTAGGACCAGCAAGAGATGAAACCATCTGTTCAGTCGTCCGCCTTCCACCGGTCGAGGTTTAGTATGATACAATAGCGCCCTCTGTTGTGTCATTCGGGCAATGCGCTTTACCCCCTCCCTCCCACACACCCCCCAGCCACCAACACACCCACCCACACACCCAGCCACTGCCATACAACGCACATCTGCAGGAGTTTCTGCGGTTTTCGTGGTTTCAGAGGCCAGACATTTGCACTTCTGGAAGGGTCTCGCTTTCCCCTGTTTCCCAATATTTCTCCCGGTCCCTTCCCTGCTCCGCTTCCCCTCCTCCTCCTCTTGGCTATCTCACGCTTATTAACTGAAACGCGTGCTCGTCGTTTCGCCTCATTTTTGGCTACCACGACAAAAAAAAAAGACATTTGCCGTCCTCCAGGGCCGCGCTCGGAGCCTTCTCCCCCACCACATAACCAACCCATTATGCTCTACCATCATCTTCTTCTTCTTTCTCGTTCCCTTCCAGCATTCCCTCTGAAGACAGCAAACCTAAACCACAGAAGAAACTCCAAAGCTACACCCTCTCCCCTTTCCTCTCTTCCGCCGCTTGTGTATTAACTGCCAAAACGAGCTCTGCGTGTTTTTTTTGTTTTTGTTTTTTGTTTATTTTTGTTTTGTTTTTTTGGGGCGGGGGTTTACGGACACACAATTGACACCAAAGTTTTGATCTAGACAACAAGGCTTTTTTTTTTTTTTTTTTGTTTTAACATTCGGTTGTAATAAAAAGAGTTCCCTTTTCACCTCAAATGTTTCCCTTTCATTTAAGGGGAAAAATAAAAACAAAACATAAAACAAAACGAACCCGTGCGCGTGTGTGCGTGTGTGTGCGTGTGTGTGCGTGCGTGCGTGTGCGTGCGTGCGTGTGCGTGCGTGTGTGTGTGTGTGTGTGTGCGTGCGTGTGTGTGCGCTTTCTTCCTCCACATGACCTGACCATAACTCTCCATCAAGCACCTATGGACCACGACCGCAGCCGTTCATAGGTGAACTCTAACCACGTTTTAACTTTCAATTATTTTTTTTTTACCAACAGATCATTTTGGCTGGCTTCTCCCTAACCTTTTGCTTGTTTGAATATTAATGCTCTTATAACTATATTTTATTAATTTATTTTTCATTTGATTTTTTTTTCTTTTCTACGCTTTTCTCATGCTATTTTTGTTTCTTCCTCAAAAAAAGGCTGCTCGCAACTATAGCTGGGCAGCTGATAGTTGACAAGTATTTAAGTTAAGTTGGTCAGACTGTGACTTGTTTATACTCACGCTGTCGCATCGATTCCTGTCCAGATGCTTTGGGGTCCGGCGTGATAATGGATGTTTCCCTCTCCTTTTTTTTGCCCTTTCTCCAGTGTACGACAAGCAGGGCTTTCTGCTCAACCTGGACACCAAGCTGTGAGTACATTTCTACTCCATTATTCTGCCCTCCACATCATTTATCGAGCAGTTGCTGTTAGTTTTATTATGAATTTAATTGTATACAATTTTTAATTTATTTAAATTTTATTGTTATTATATCTTTTCTTTAATTATTTTTATATGAATTTATTTGACTGACTTGGACTTGACACCGGGACAGAGTTCTCAAAATTGGGAGGATTTTTCTTCTTTTTTTTTTTTTTTTGGCCATTTGCTCGGAGTTAATCCTCCCCACAGATGTTATTTTGATCAATGGGGAAACATGTGCATGTAGGAACCTCTCCCCGCACCGTGCCCTCCCACTGTAAGCAAGCAATCATATACTTCATGGTGGTTTGTAAGCGCTGTGCTGAACCGTTTCTGACATGCCTGCAGTGCATTGTGGTCTTGTAATTACAGCATGCGTATTACAGCAGCCTATGGGTATGTATTTGAATTAGTCTTAAAAACCAACCTGAGCAACATAAGCCATGTGATTGGTGCTGATATAGATGTCCCCTATCGGACTCAGTAGCGGGATTTTCACAAATTAGTCCTGATTTATAAGTCACTCCCGGTTAGACGCTGGTTGGGTCCAGTCTGACAGTGGTAGTATAGCGTGTTATTCCTCTTGACCTCTTGGCACTGATGTTTCACCATTAAATGCAGGCTCCATTAGAAGCCCCATGCTCCTCGCCAGCTCTGACCCTGTAGAGCTGGCCTTGCGCCCCTCCTGTTTATTTGAACTGGATTCGCGGCATAAAGCAGATTATTAATGATCATGCAACGGGGGTTGGTTGTGGTCAAAGGACAGCTGGTGTGATTTAGACTTACCCACCCCCCAAAAAAAGACTGCCATGCTTATTTCTGGGGGCATAACATGCTATTGTGATTGATCGCTGGTTTTTTGTTTGGGTTGTTACTTAACCTGCTGTCTTTGGTTTGTCATTCATCTCCAGGCCGGCAGAGTTGGCCTACAAGTATGGCAATCTCAGTGAGGGGGCGTGCAAGCCGGGGTACGCAGCAGCCAAGATGACAAGTATCTATCCCAAGTGAGAACAGACCTCCCTTTTCTCTCTCTGCTTCCTTATCTCTGTTTGTTTGCAGCCCTCTGCAGTATTGTGTATTGTTTCGATGTTCAGGACTGGGGTCGGGCATGAACAGGTCTCAATGTCCCCATCTGTGCTTTAAAAGAAAAGATTGAAAGACTGACTGAAGGAGGGATTTGAACAATCTAACTAAGAATTTGGATGTTTTAATCAGGGAGCCCACAAACAAATCATTTAAATTGGTGATCAACAGTGCCTGTTGTCCTGTTATACCCTCCCTATAATGAGATGCACGATGACGCTGCTGAAGTCAACCGGACCCCAGAGGGGTATGAGTCAGAAGCAGAATTGTGGCCCTGCCTTCCCACGCAATACTCTTGTTTTTTTGTTTTTTTTGTGTCCCACGTTTTCCTCCCCGCGAAGGCACGAGAACTTGTCATTGGGTGCACCCGGTGCACAAAAGGATCTCTGTCACGAAAGGACAAGGTCTCCCGTCGCTCCCCGCTCATGTCCTAGGGGCTTTGGGGCCTTTTCTGATGAAGGACACCAAGCAACTTCCTGTTCAGACTGCCATGACTCATCACCAACTTCCTGTTCCTTGGCGCGCAGATTCCGCGGAATCCTCCACGGCTCTCCATGATGTCACTGGCTCGTTTGATCTGGCTGTGCCTCATCTCGCCACTCATCTCGGCTCAATCTATAGGACATTGTTCCATTAGCATTCCTGAAGCTAAAGCTAATAGACGGGCAATTTTCCACATTGCTCAACAATAGCCAGTGGCAATTCAGCACAATAGTTGACCTGTTTATGGAGCAAGGCCCCTTAGCATGAATCTGCCAGTCCACTTTCAACTGTTTACTCGAAGATGCCCGTTTGGCACGTCCAGTAAGGTAAAACATCTGTTGGCGTGAATACATTTTGGGTGGGAGAACAAAGAAAACACTCGGCTTACCTACAGAAGTATACAAGGTGGTACTTGGTAATATATCAAGCAGGGTGTTATTATTTATTATTTTGGGGAAGATAGATATGTTTCTCACTCTCCCCTTAACAACAAAGAATAGCTCTTAAAACACTATGGAGGAGGTGGCTTCAGCCAAGAAAACTTTATTTATTTACATTTATATAGAATATTGAATATAACAGACTATAGAATAGAATATACAGTATAAATTGTCAATGAGAAGAGAAGAAGAGAAGAATCTTTATTCGTCACACGGCCAATGATAAGTACTGCACCAGTTACGACAATTTAATTTAAATGTCAGAGTTATATTTGTAAAAAATGTATTTTAGACAAATTATATTGAGTAAACTCCAACCATTAACACTAGAACAGCTGTGTTTTTTTAATTATTATTATTTTTTTTAGTAATCAGCTAAAAGCAAGCCCATTCGCAGCTTCTCATGTCATTGTGTGGTCAAAGTTTTGACCAACTCTCAAAAGCCTCTGAATTTTATGTAACGTACTGCGTCTGTGACAGACATAACTGGTGCATTGCTGAACTTAGGCATTAAAGATATGACATGTAAAACCCTAGTTCAGATTTGAAATCAGATTCCACAGTTTTTTCTGCACAGGCCGTTGAAGACCAGGTGTATATGGGAAAAAATAGACTCAAACCTGGATTATAATAAGAAGCCAAAACGGCGTTTCAAACCCTATTTGTGATTTGTGAAACCTTTATTCTATTTGTGAAAACAAGAAAACGGTGGATTTCACTGTGTTCCTTCCTTATACTAACCGAACTAAACTAACAGAAATAAATCTAAAATAAAAACACAGGGGAACCGTAAGCATCATAACTGAATATATAAATAGGTTAATAAGACATTATAAATATGTTATCATAGGCCAGGCTTAAAATACAACACAAAATTTTATTGGAAAAAGTCTAGGGGGTCCATGCTCTGTTTCTGTATCCACTAAGGGGTCCTTGGGCTGGAAAAGATGGAAGACCCCTGACCCCTGTCAGTCAGTAGTTACTTCCATTATCTCTGCGTTCAGACACACAGACACGGCTCCAAACTATATTCAATGAGGTTCGTTACTAAACTGTAACGGGACTGTTCTCGGCGACATACTGGCCGCTCATCTGAGAGGCAACGTGTTAACAACCCCCCCTCCTCCATCCATCCTAACAACTTCCTCTAATCAGCCGTACGTGTTGGATCAAAGTTCTTGCATGACGCGGAGCCCCCGCTGGGAGCCCTCTAATTACTACCACCTTCACCCCAGGAGAACCGCGTGGTTCAATAAGCACAATTTATGGCTTAAAGGGACACCGTTTGTGTGCATGTCGGGGCTTTATGGGGGCTTTTTTAATTAAAAAAAATAATAATAAAAATTTGGGGTGCCCAATTGTAGTTCAACAGCATCTGATCTGTGTGAGTACTCAGCCCGTAGTGGAGGAGACGGCGCTGCAGTTGTGATTAATGTGAAAGTGCTTGGTCCCAGAGGCAAAATGTTATTTGTCTCTATATTGCATTGTTTGTTTAGGCTAATTGTTTCATTTTGCTGGATTTCTTTTGCTGTGTTTTGTGGCGTTTTGGATCCATCTTGTCTGGCTTGCACGGATACATGCCTGACTTGTTATCATTGGGTAAACCACAGTAATTAGCGGTCAAGCCAGCTCCAGTAATCCATTAGCCTCGGTATGAGCTGTGCTCTCATTTTTGTAATCACAATAAACATTATCTGCCGAAGAAGCTTAAAAAAAAGAAGAGAAAAAAAGGTGTTGTTTTACATTCATCATGAACACTAACATGGGCAAATTGTAAAAATAGGTGTAGCCCACAGCTCGGCTCCTTAACCTCTAATGATCTCCTCCCTCTGTGTTTGTCTTCTCCGTAAAGGCCCGGCCTGGCGGAATCCAATTTATTTTCAACACCTCCTCTCCCCTCTTTACCCACAACTGTTTGCGTTGGAGCTCTAAATCAAGTGTTAGCAGTGAACTTGAAGCGGCACGGTTATGAAAATACGGCCCTCGAGTTGAGAGATGGACCTCTGCAAAGGAAACGGATACAATGCCCTGAAGCCCACTGTCTGTTTGGGAGCCCTTGTTTTTTTTGTTTTTTTGTTTTTTTTCTTAACTTAACAACGCGCAGCCGGGATGTCTTGGGCTGTCCGTCTGGTGGTCGGGGGTTCTAGTCCGAACCCTCAATAAGTTACCCCCAGTCTGCAGGCTCAATGAATCTCTTGTTTGTTTTGGCAGGACAGAAGTCCTGAGTGTCTGTGCCTCTTGTCAGGTGAAGGGAGGAGAAGAGAAAGCCAGACCGCGGCTGTTTCTGCTCAGTTTCTTCTCCCTCTGCACTCCGTGCTTGCTTTGCACTCGGGGATTATGAGGACATCAAGAAGCAAACGGAAGGGCATTTCAATCCCATGGGCCATGTTTGGTCGTCTTTTCCAGCTTCTGTATTTCCATATTTTATTTTTATGGCCAAATGGTGTCACGAGACCCGTCCTAACCCCAACCTTCCCCACTTCGCGATAGTGCTGTCTCTTGGAAACTCAGCCACAGACTTGGGAGACAGGTGTGAGCCGGGCTGACCCTGACCCTGTCCCTGGTCCCCCAGCTGTCAAATGGGTCATAAAAACACACATCCATCGCCACGGCTCTGCTTCCAGAGGCAACACGTATGCAGGCACAACTGGGCGGAAGCGCCTATTGATTTTGGAGCTGTCCTTTAAAACCCTTTATCGAGCCAATTATGATTTTTCAGAATTTTTTTTCTTCCTTCCTCCTAAAATTTTGGCGGCCACCAACGTTCCATATTTCTTGTATTCATGTATTCCCATTTGTTAGCAGCTTCGAAAGTGTACTCTCTTCTCCAATTAGGAAACTTCTCCAAAGCCAGAAAAGAGCATGGACCCCCGGTGGTAATTAAACTGCATTCTGACGTCATTCTAATGTCACTGTGCGACTATAAAGACATGGAAGTCGTCTGCCATCGAAAGAAATTCCCTGAATGTTTTCCTGGCATACTGTATTTTCTCTCGCGCGCTCTTCGCTTCCTGTGCGCCTCGGTCTGTCTAGGATCATCTTTAATTTTCATCTGTCTCGCTGACATGCGTGCGGGCCAAACTTGTTTCTGGGAAGCTGGGGGGTGAGAGCACAAGTTAGATTAACAACAGTGGAACGAGCATCTCCATTTCCCACCCGGCAGCTTTAACCGTGCCGGGGATGTCAGTGATGTGCCCCCCCAGGGTCAACGCCTGGATGAGGGGAGGCCACGAGGGTCTGTCCCCCCAGGAGTGGTAAAAGTGTTTTCCATAAGCCTTGCTGCACCTCCTCGCTCATTCCTCTGATTCTAGTTTGGGACTGTTTCTCTGCTTTGGGTCGCAACATAAATATCCAAAAAAAAACGCCAAACTGTGGATGTATGTGTCCCAACGACACATCATCTTTCTGTTTCTCCTCAGAGTTTTAGACGCTGCATTTCCTTCTCTTCTGTGTGTGTGTGTGTGTGTGTGTGTGTGTGTGTGTGTGTGTGTGTGTGTGTGTGTGAGTGTGTGTGTGTGTGAGTGTGTGAGTGAGTGTGTGAGTGAGTGAGTGAGTGAGATTTGTTTACAAGTAACCTGTCCACGAGGGAGGGGGCGTGGCTTTGTTCTGTATCGACAAGCGTGATTGGTCAGAGGTGACACTTTCAGATCAGCTTTAGAGCGTCCAAACTGATTGGCTTCCCGTTGCAACTTGCCAAGTGCAGAAATGAACAGATCTGCAGACTTTTTTTATCAAAATTATCCACCCAGCACTAATTCAAATTGTGCTTGGAGGGAATTATTTTCACCGGACATTATGACCTAAGAGATTTAAACATGTTGGACTTCAACTGATTTTCTCCAGCAATTACCGGATAACAGAAACGCTGGATCCTGTGAGCATCAGGAGATTGTAGTTGATGCGTCTAAAACGGATCAACTTGTCCTGCCACTGAGTTTTGATGACCCACTCAAGCTACATGCATTTTGAATCACTCAGAGATTTTTTAATTGGGGAAATATGCAGCCTTAATGATGTTGTCAACAGGACCATAAATATTTGATGAAAGTCCATCTCATAAATGAATTCAAAAAACCTCTGTCTGTCTCTCTCCCCTTGACACAGGTTCATGAAGCCAGCGCCGATGTTCCTGGATCATAACTTTAAGCGGCTAGCGAAAGTCAGCTATTACTTGCCGCCGTTTGGTTTCAAAACACAAGGTAAGGACATCCTGGCTGGTGATAACTGGATCTACACAGACAGATCCGCGTTTTAAAGCTTTAATCCACTTGGCCTCGTGGCGCCACAGCAGGTTGCAGATCAATCATTGTCATTCTTGCCATCACAGTTACCTTTCCCCGTGTTTTTTTAATTATTTTTTTGATTGTGTACTGTGGAGCTGTGCAACTCCGAATCCTAAACTTTGCCCAATGTCAAGTACCTCTCCTACCTGATCGAGTCCTTTATCGTTGACAGCATTCCCTTTGCTGGTTAGTTTGGGGTCATTCCAACACAATGATTGACAGTAGGGCTGTACGATTACGGCTAAAATGATCATTAAGATTATTTGGCTCAATATTGTCATCACGATTATTTATCACAATTATTCATCCATTTCAAAGAAAACAATTATTTTATTGCACTTTGTAAATCAACAAAAAACTTCAAAATAGTAATGTATTTTATAAACCTATAAATAAACTCAACTGCAGGCCCACTGCAGGCTCCATGGAGCCTGCAGTGGGCTCCCGCTGGCGCAGGGATGGACGAAATATTTACTTTGCCACACATGGATAACTGTAGTCAGACGAAAAACAAGGGCAAATTGCACTCAGCTGCAAAACTTTATGGGCGTGTTTTCACTGGTTTATCATTAGCGCGATATCTTTTGTGAATCAGACGTCGAAAGCGCAGATAGGGGACAAATTTAGAAAAATACAAATAAATCATCCTTGGTCACAATCAATTAATTCTGGAGGGCAATATCGACAGCGCGATTAATGTACGATTAATTGTGCAGCCCTAATTGACATGCAGTCCACTGTTTTTTCCACCAACCAAGAGAAAAAAATCCAACGTGTTTCCCAGAAGCTGACGATCAAATTGGTTTTCTTGAACACCTCTAAGGGGTTTTATGTCTGGGGATATTGAATTTTTTTCCTTCAATTCTCCGATGGCCTCTCGTTGCCTGACATGGCACCAGTACCGCCACTGGTGTATCCCTGCCCTCAAAGTAAAGCGCTGTAATCTTTCAAAGCCCCTTTTAAAAAAAAAAAAAAATGTTTTGTTCTGGCCTGCCAAGATTATGCTTGGATAGAGGGAGGTGATGAAACCAAACGCAGAGTGACGGCTGCCAAGGCCCCACTCTTATCTTTAGGCGTCAGTTGGCTCCATTTGAACTACTTGTGGGGCTCTAGATGTAACTCCAAGGTCCTTCAGCAGACCCTTGCAAAACTTAATGCTCCTTAGATGTATATATAAAGTCCTAAAATATATTGATTGGACTGGGGTGTATATGGGACTTAGGGTGATTACAGTTTAAGGTTCCTCTTTGACACCGTTGTTACACTCTTCTCTTGTGATGCTGTGAAATAAAGGCAAATAGTTTAATAGGTCTTGCTTGAGTTGTCAAAATCATGGTGTTCAGTTTTGTTTTAGTGGTGGACAAAAGGAACATTTATTTTAAGTTATTTTATTCTATTTTTTGTCAAGTTTATTCAGCTTCCTTATTCCCGGAACAGCTTACACGTGATATGGCTTTGTTGCTAGACTGAGCTTATCTTGCGGCAGGGAAAGCCCTTGTCTCCCATGGCTGTGACTGTCACGTCGCCGGTCTCTGCACACACTGCTGGTGCTTGTTCTCTGACCTCACGCCAACCCCACCCCCCCTCCCCGACACCTCAAGTCTCCAGCCATGGGAGTTGGAAAGATAACGCAAAACACACCTCGACCGGCGTGCTCTATCACAAATTTTCCAATTTGCCAGTGAAGTGCATGTAAGGGTGCACTGAATGTTACCTTTTGTGCCCTGCGCGGCCAGTGCGGGCGCTACACCTGGTTTCTGTTTTCTCCACCGACTGCGACGTTGTCGGGGCGGGGGGGGTCCTCCTTTTAGTGGTACTCATGTGGAGAGATGATACGTGTGGATCTTGAATAGAAAGCCACAAAGGATTACAAATTGGTAACCCCCGTGGAACAACCGAGCGGAATCAAAGGACGTGTACTGTACATGCAAGGTTATTTTTAGTCTTGCTGTTGCCAAGCAGCGTCCAAGGTTCACCTCAGTTTAACAATAAATACATTTTAAAAAGAAAATAAAAATATTTAAAACAGAGACGGAACCCCCTCTGTTCCTGCAGCTGCTTGTCCCAGTTATCAGGGGTGTGACAGTACACCAAACTCGTTCTTGTAGGTTATTTTTACTCTATTGACCGAATTGCATCAGTCTTATTGGCCATGGGGACATTCTGCAGCATTCAATGCCAAATTCAGTACCCAGTGATAATCTTGATTCTCAATTAGTCAGAAATAAAATAAGATATTTGTAAATGTGTAAAGATTAAAGAGCAAATGTCGTCTGATTTTCTTTTTCTGAAAGTGATGTTAT
Organism: Zeus faber; assembly: GCF_960531495.2. NCBI lineage: Eukaryota > Metazoa > Chordata > Actinopteri > Zeiformes > Zeidae > Zeus > Zeus faber. Next base: position 8,504,540 of record NC_137196.1, on the reverse strand, counting down.
TAAAAGATAGGCAGAGTTTTTATTTGTTCATTCTTTATGTTCTGTTTTCAAATAAATATTTGACTATCTCTTAAAGCGAATTGGGGGGTATCTGCTGAACAAACATCACAGTGGAGGTATCGGTACCATATCAATGTCCACTCCAACACACTTTCCCTCACTTTAATGTTGTTTATATAACAGGAAACCATCATTCTAGATTAGATTCAACTAATTGTCATTGCACAGAGCAAGTGTAAGTACTGAGGCAACGAAATGCATTTCTCTGCATTTTACCTATCAAAGTAACTGACTACTCACTCAATAGCAGCAGGGGGCTGCCATACAGTGGCGCCCGAGGAGCAGTTAGGGGGTCAAGTGTCTTTTGCTCAAGGACACATTAGCACACTACCAGGAGGAGCCGGGGATTGAATCTGCAATCTTCCGATTACTTGACGACCCGCTCTACCTCCTGACCCACTGCCCCCTACCCAAACATCGGGAGCTTGAACTTGTTTGCGTTTGTCATGTTGATGAGACTTTGTTCCCAGTGCCCCATATTCTCCCGACACAATTGAGGGACACGTGTCTCTTCTTAACACATGGCAATCAACATCATTATTTAATAATTAACTGGGAACGTTAAAACCTTCCCGCCACGCCTAGATTTTCACTCTTGTTCACTGTAATGTATGAAAGCCTTTTTGTTAATCTGAGGGAACATAGAGTTGAGGGGAAATCTGGTGGACACCCCCCCTCCCAGGGATGTGCCAAAGTAGTTTTATTACAAACCTGATTTTAGGTGGAGCATTGGTCTTTGTCTGTGAGGAAGGCGCTTACAACCGCATTTAGCTCCCCAACTACTTGGCTTTGCTTTGCAGCTAAACTAAACGGGAAAACCAGAACGAATTCCGTCACGCAGTGTCTAGGTGGCGGGAGTCTGAAGTCTGAAGTCGCGCTCAAACAACACTCAAAACAAAAAAACTGTTTAGTTCGTCATTGTTTGGTCCGTAGAAAAGAGTCCCGTCCAAGTTTGGTCCGCCTGGTTTTCACAAGACCGCGGGGCTTGGCAGTGTATGTACGGCCCTCGAGCGATCAAGCCCTGAAACCCAGTCGAACACAAGCGGTACATCTAAAGAGGTTTTATTCACCCGTGCCGGCCGATAACCGTTTTCTCGTCATAGGCCTCTTTACATTGTTTAGGCGACACTCTGCCTAACAATGTGTCTTGTGCATACGCATCTTGTGACACCTCCAACCCTTCCTCCATATATCAACGCAAGAGTCCCCCCTCCCCCCAAAACGGTATATACCAGACTAACGTCTCAACCCCTCCAGCCTATTCATCTTCCGCTGCGCTCCGAGACATACTTGGCTGAAATGTTTACTCCCGAGTACTTATAACAATTAGCTTCCAAGTTGTCCCTCTGAAAGAGAAGCCAACCCCATTGTGATTCTTCACTTTTCACCCCCCCCCCCTGGATCCAGGTGTGGTCCCGGGGGCCACGTGTTTACTCTGCCCGGGGCGATGCTTGATGCCAGACATCGACACCACATCCAAACACTGGGCCGTTGCTCGCCTCTCTTCTCCTCTTCTCGTCAGGTTAATCATTAGAATCGTTCGGCACCGGCTGAACGGGACTGCAGTGCTTCTCACAAACCGCTCCAGAGAACCCCCCCCCCCCATCCCGAAACCCCTCTTTTATTTTTATTTTTTTCCATCTCGTTCGCTTTAAACTCCCATTTGAGGCGGTGCACTACACACAGATCTTAAACACTGAAAGTATGACTCCAGCGGAAAGCAGCGAGGAACATGGCAGGAATGCGCGCTATGACTAAACAGTCTCGGCCCACAATCGGAGGTGGGCTGGCCACTTGTGGAGACGAGCTCAGCATCGCCCGTCTTCCCCGGTAGAATGCGCTTGTTTGAAAATGGCATTCCTCCCTGAGTGGTTTTATGGAGTAGTCTGTACGCACCCCACACACACACACACACATACAAGCACGCACCATTCCAAATTTTTTTGCTGTCTGTTATTTTTTTCTTCTCTCGCAGATTTCATTCTGTTCAACAGCACAAGATGTTCTAGTTTTATTTTCACTGATGTATTCCACTGTGTCGCCGCCATCGCCCGGGGTTGACCGGTCACTCCTTATCAGAGATTGAGTAAATGGAGCGAGATGTTCTCCACTCCTCACCTTCCACAGACCACCTAGAATGCGCTGCCTTTATCGCCTGTGTTGAAGCACCGTGGCAGTTTGTTATGAAATGAATCAGTCTTCCGAAGTGGGAATACCACCACGTTGCCCCGTCGCTACCCCTGGGGCGGTTTGATCTGCGATTACGTGGATATTTATTGCCTCTTTCGGTGATTGCCAAGGAAATGTGTGCCATGCCTGCAATGTGACACTGATGTACTGCTCCACGGTAGATTAAAGATGTGGCGGCTGGAATTTTTTTATTTTATTATTGGAGTTACTTTTACCAGGACAGTTATGTCCTTAGCTAATTCAAAATGTGTTAAAAGGTTATTGTTTTTTCAGAAGTACTTCTCAAACAAGCTACCTAAATTGTATATATCTAAAAAGTCAGTACAATGTACATTGCCACGGGAGAGTTACAGTATAGAACTGTTGCTCTCTACTGTTTGTTTCTTCAGAACTTTGGAGGTGACAGATGCATAAGCCGGCATCTGTGGTAATTCATTGTATGTTATGGTTTTTCCTGCCCTTTTTAATTCGCTTTTCTCTCTCTACAGAGAGAATCATCGATATAATTTTAACTGCCACCAAAAACTATGGACTTGGCGAAGAACTGGACAGGTAAAAATGATTACCAAGACCAGATATTGTCCATGGTGTACATAAATGCCTTCAGTCTAATATTTCTATAATTTCTGCTTTTCAGTCTTACCTGTAAAAGATGCATCATTGTGGGTAATGGCGGCATCCTGGCCAACAAGTCTCTGGGCTCCCGCATAGACGACTACGACGTTGTAGTCAGGTGAGAAAATGTCTTCAGAGCAAGGAAATACATCAACCCATGCCGGAAGTTCCAAATAACTAAATGTTCTTCTTCTTCTGTTAAGGAGTTTTTGTGTCATTTTGGCATGGTATTCCATGCAGCTTTTACAGCTTTAAGTATCCTCCCTCCAGGTGTCTGACTCAGGGTTCCTCTGCTTCTGCACCGACAGGCTGAATGAAGCTCCAGTGAGCGGCTACGGCAAAGATGTTGGGACCAAAACTACCATGAGGATCACCTACCCAGAGGGGGCCATCCAGAAGCCCGAGCGCTATGAGAAGGACTCGCTGTTCGTCTTCTCTGCTTTCAAACCGCTGGATTTCAAGTGGCTCAGGCAGATGGTCTTCAAGGAGAAGCTGGTAAGTACAAGGGGGAAAGACGAATTTTCTGGACTTCTAATACTGAAAATCTTGGGTATTCCACTCCATCGCTGCTGCTGTTCGAGCTCATGTGAAACTCAAACAATCAGAAAATATATAATATAAGTAATACCTGTTTCAAAACTTTTCCTCATGTGGAGAAGCTTAGAAGTAAATCGGTCTGTTTGCGGTTCCCAATCCTTACAAAGTATGGGGCACATCCGACTCAAGACCTCCAGATGTTCAGAAAGGTCTTTATCCATTTCTAGAAGTGGATAAAGTTGGTGTCGGAGATTTGTTGGAACGCTGGGGTAATGTGTTTTTCTTAAAATCCAACCTTGAACCATCCAACCTTGAATCGCATTCTACACATTCTTCTCTTTGAAAATATGAGCCGCCTTTTTAATGAGGACCAAAGAGGCCGGCAGGTATGTGAATGGAGACTGTATGGTGAGGATGTTTTGCAAGGCTCGGAACGCCCAACGAAGAAATGCGAGGAAAACCTCTTGGCATCACTGTTGGTTCACGTTTTCATTTTGCTATTTTAGCACGCGCTTAACTGTTTACTTATACGTAAAGCCACCCCCATAGCAACATCTTGTATGCCCTTTTTGGTATATTGGCCTACTTGATAAAGTCCTTCTTTGGGAGGAAATAGTCTCTTCTGTACCCGCCACAGAAATTGCGATGACACCGTTGAGTGACGGGCTGTAAATTGGCCTCTTAATCGGCAGGTTTTGCTGACTTCCTAAATTGGTTTTCCCTTATCTCTTTCAAAGGACAAGAGGCAGCAGACTTTAAAAATCACTCCTGTGTCCTCCCACTGTCACTGGAGTGGAGGAGGGTGGAAATGCTCTCACAAGCACTTCTTTCTACTTAAACAGTGGCTAGTATCTCCATCACAGATTTTTACAAGCTATGAGCCCATTCAATTCAAGGACATTAAAGGGCACTGGGCCAAAGCTTGAATTAAAGAGCTGTAGTTGGAGAAGGCCTATTGTATGCAGAGGAATAAGAATCTCCCCCCCCCCCCTTCTTTGACTGATGCAGATTTCTCCGTCTAATGTGGAAGCCCTGGTCTGTGGAACCCACTCCGCTGTTAGGCCAGCTGTGTATTACTTTCAGGGGCCAGCAGGAACTTTTACAAGGTGACATTTGTCAAAATACTAAGACTCAGGAGAGAGGTAGGGTTGGGGGACACGGGCAGGGGGGAAATGAGGAGAATTAACTGAGAATCAAGGGTAAGGACAGAAGAATGTCAAGGCAAGAGAGGGAACAGACCTGACAATGGAGGAAAAACGGAAACACCGGGGTGATATAGGGGAACGCTCTGACAGTTAAGGGGAAAATCAAACAAGCAGTGGATGGTTAGGGTAGAGTAAATTGGAGGGAAATAGCTGGTCGGTTGCCTGACGGCCCCTGTCAGCCTTTTGATAGGGGCCAGATTTTTCTGGCTGTGTCAAATGGAGAGGACAGTGGAAACGGCCAGCCAGGATAATTGATATGACCCCTAGCGCCTGACTCAGCCCCCTTTGATCCGCTGGTGAAGGAAGAATGTTTCTCATGAGTTAAATCGGGGACCGGGGGTGGGTGCGGAGCAGGGGGAGAAAACATCCCTCCACCTCTTTAGCTCGGTGCCATGATGACGGTATGGTAGATCAAGAGACTGACAGATGGGCAGGAACCAGTGTTTCCCCCATTATAGTTTGATTACAAGTCTGTTCCTAGTTTTGTCCCAGGGCTCCAGCTGCCACTTTAAAGTCACGTTTAAACAGATAACCTGGTTCTAAACATTGGGGCTGGATTTTCTTTTTGTCGTTGTTCATGTATTTCAATTCCTGCCTCCATCTTTACACTGTAAATTATCGTTGCCAGCATGCCTAAAACTTGGCAGCCAGGTTAAGGATGAGGTATTGGGTAATACTGTGGCATTGGGTGTTTTCTATTCGTAAACAGGGCTTACTGTCTCAGCTATAATGGTTGCACTAGTTTGGCATTATCACCGCCTTCCATCCTGTCAATGGTACATAAAAAACCCTCTTGTGTTTTTTTTTTTTTTTTTAAGTCTGTTATTGAAACATTCAGTTTAGAGTTTATCGTGATCAAAGGAATGTCAGATATTCACGACTCAATGTCGGGTCATTAAAAATAGCACTGCAATAAAATTGTATTTATGTGTATTTATGAAACCGCTTAGCTAACAACGTCTGAGATTTTGCACTGCACAATGCCGCATACACTGAGTTTAATGAATCAAGCTGTAATTGAGCCTATGGTGGGAAATTTCAGTTGATTTTGCGTCTGTTTCTGTTTTACAAAAATAACCGTACGGAGCGATAGAAGACATGCTACTCTTATTGGGTTGCCTTTGAGACACACTGTACATGTAGTGGATGCAGCAAAGCTGGTGCATCTTGGTGGTAGCAGCTGTACAGAAAGCTTCTAGCCATTGGCTCTTGCCTCACTTGAATGTGACACGAGTGTGTATGTATGAAGTAGTAAGTGGATCGTGTTCCAAGTGCCTTTTTAAATGTTTGTCACTTGACAAATGAGGCCCATCATTGTTGTGAATTCCTGCTAATGAAAAATGATGCCAGAGGCTGTGTTCACTTCAGGGGAACACACACTCACTCAAGTACTTGGCCACCAGCTTCCTGTCCCGTTACACTTTTTAGATCTGTTTTGTGTTTTGAGCAGGTCAATTCAAAAATAAATTGAAATTTGATTTATGGAGTACATTTTGAAGACTACAATCGGTAGGTGCAGAAATTGTCTTCTCCGTCTGGTCTGGTTACCGTGGCGACATTTCATCTGTTTACAGCGGAAATAGGATGTTAAGGCACAGAGTCATCATCAAAGGAGCTTGTTAAACTTTTCTTAATCCGCGCTTTATTGTCAGCCGGCTTGTCGGAATAACACAGCCTTAGACTAATGCAGTGGCATAAGCCTGACGCACAAGAGACACCTATGCGTGTCTGTCCGTGAATACAAGTCTTTGTTATTGTGTCGTCATGCTTTCCTCTACTCTTTTCAATTATTGCAATTATTGCAGGAGAACTCCTGTCCACAGGTACGTACGTCAATAAAGGCTCGGTTGAACTTTGCAGAGACAATTGCCTTTTAGAAAAGGATGTGCTGCTTTCGGCGGCCCTGATGGCTAATCCTCACAGCACGGAAGCAAATTGAGGAGGAGGCTTACTGTAAATTTGAACGGTTGCCCTCCCCAACCTCTCCGGGGGCTTTGACATCTGTCGGTCCAGCATGAATATTCTTTGTGCAGCAGGCACATTTACAGGTGGGAGGAATGCAAGGCCCTTTATCAGACTTTATCTGCCAAAGGAGTCTCAATGAAAAGTCTTTTGTTTCTTTCAAACGTTCTTTGTAAATGTTCTGAGGCGACGTCTTGTTATGATACAGTCGCATGCGAATCTCGCAGCCCCGTCTTTGACGGCCCGACAACTTTCTGGATTAGCAGACAGCAGTGGTGCACTTTTGGATGGGTCAAGATTGGCAGGTGGAGTGTCCCGATCTGATGTTTGGTGTTTTTGTACACTTTCACAAACCCACACACAGACACACATCCTCCCACTCAATCCCCTCCGCTCTCACTCACACATGCAAACACGGTTCCCAACTTGGGCTCGGTCAGAACCAAGTGGAGACGTTCCAACTCGACCTTTGCTCCAGTCAGACCAAAGTCTTTGATGCTTGCAACTTACGCTTTTTAACAGGCACTTACAGTTTTGGCTATTGGAGGTTTGTACACATACCCATCATGGCAATCCCAAAACGTGAATAAATTGGCCGTTGCTGTTTTTGTCGAAAATGTCCAAAATCACTGAATGACTCGCACATCTAGATGTTCTTGGCGGTTAACATGTCACTCTGATAAGAAGGTCTGGCCACACACATGTAAACCTTTGGTTGATTGCCCAGTTTGAATCTGTTTACCAATGCGATCAAACATAATACTGGTCACTTTTGTGTGATTTTTGATTTGGCCATCATGCGTTGATTTGGCCATCGAATGCACACACATATACATGCACATGCACGCGCACACATCCACCTTTGTTTGTATATGTGGGGATCTTTTCAAACAGGGTCAGTGAAGGATATACAGCCGTTGGTAAACAACGGGGTCCGATGGTGGGGTGTCTGTGTTCTTTCCCTCCCGTTTGTTTACAAGGAGGTCTCGCTGCTCAGTGCAGGCCACACAGATATACAGCGGGAAGAAGAGCAATGCCTTTTGAACTGAAATACACCTGGGAACTCCCACTCGATGAAAGGAAAAGGATTATCAAAAGTTAAGATATTATTAAGTAAAATGTGGACTGGATTGTACTCTCGCAGTAATATCTGCAGAATTATGGATAAAGATGGTCTCTTTAAATACTGCAAATACAGATGTAATCAGTTTGAATGAAAGTAATTGTAGAGCCTACTCTTTATATCAAGGAACCTAGGAGGGGAAAAATTTAGTTTTATAAATGCTGTATAGTATAGTGTTAAGTATTGTGTGCTGTGTAGTGCTCTTCTGTGAGGTGTAGACTTTTTGTCAAAGCTTGGTGTGTGATATACATTATGTATCATCTTTGTTTCACCACTTGTCTACAGTGTGTTATGTGGATCTATAGGACACGTTTCACACACCGTACATCTCGTTTTCAGCCAAACATCTGTGTGGTAAATTCAAAGAAGCATGCATATGTGCATCCATAAACATTTACATACTTGTAAACATGCGTTAGAAACATGAACCAAGTGACAAACATGGGCTCCGGAAGTCACTGATTACGCTGAGTGTTGAGTTTCATTATGAGTCACCTCGCTAACTGTGATTAACACTATAGGCGGGTCTTCTTTTTGCAGTTATTCCTAGAGCAAGTCTGTCCAAAGTGTGGCCTGTGGGCCTAGTTCGGCCTGCTAAAGTCTATAATTTGCCTCGCCAGAGAATGGAGATAAAATAGGCTTGCAATAACAATAACTTTAAGATATTTGTTATTTTTCAAAAACTGTTCCTTGAAAACGTAAACGTTGTAACCTTGGGACACAGTTTCCCGATTTTCCTCACATTTGGTCATTGCTCACTGAAATCAAAGTTTAACATTACAAAATGTAATTCAAGCTCTCTGAAAAGTTTGAAGAACACTTAATCTCAGTACTCAAGTTTCAGTTTTGGCCATTCCAAGGAGAAAATTTGGACACCTCTGTCCTAGAGCAAAGTAACAAAGCCAGACCAAAGACATTGTCTTGCCCTAATTGGCCTGCTATAGCTTTCACCCAGACAGACACCATAGTTATCTGCAGTTGGTCCAGAACCTCTGGTGAGACAGTTTCCCTCAATGCCCATTGGCCCTGTTGCACGTTGAAGTCCTGTCCAGAGTCAGAATGTTGTGAAGCGTTTCCATTGTTTCCCTTTTTCCGTCATGGGAGTGTGAAGGCACAGGTTTCACACACCGGATAACCTCTGAGAGACCGGGAAAAGGGAGACTGCAGTGACCCCAACCAGGGCAGAGGTCATGGTATGGCTCAAGCAAAGCAAAAGCAAATTGGGGAATGTTTAAGATTCCTTTCTGAACAAAGGACATGTAGGCACCAAAGCACCCAGAAAAACTATTCCCTACAGTGAACCCCACTGATATTTCCAACTTTGGTAAATCTCTTCCCCGCTTCCCTCTTAGTGAAATGGTTCCTGCCCAGTGAAGCACTTATGTGGTGAGATGCTTTGACTTGTAAACTCTTAAGTCCAACATGTACACAGTCCTAATGACCACCAGACAACCTTAATTGTGATTGTTAGCGGTTCAGGGCTGCTGTTTTGTTTCCAAATTGCCTTAAAGTCTAGCTTCCGGAAGTCAGTCAGCCTCTTTGTGCTTCCCGTCAAGTCCACTACATAAACATCAAACACAACCACATCCTAGCAGTGATTCCTGGATGGAAGAAACCAGAGAGAGTCTAGGTGTATGACAGTCGAATATTGGAGAGGGAAAGTGCCCCTCTCAGACCCCACACACTGTAAATGGACATCCATCTAAACAAATCCACCACTTTCAACATCCAAAAAAATACCTGGCATTTCAGCATGTCTGATAACACAGTGGTCAATTTCACAGTGTAACTGGAAGGATCTTCCACAAACAGAACGCGGCTAATTTCATTCCAGCTTTTAGGGTTCTTGAGGTTGACGAGCCTTTTCTTCACGCCATTTGGAGTGCAACCCACATCCCAAACTGTAAAACAAGGCTTGCTAAGTACAAACTTTTGTCGAAGATGTTTGTCTTTATAGTTTTTACTTTTGGGGGGTGGAATAAATTCTGTGTGAAATATGTGACCTATAGCCACCATCGAGCCAAAATAATACATATTATGTCGGCATGTGTTTTGAAGAGTCTTGCTCATTACGTGTTACTAGTGCATACCCGACCAAAACATGCCTGTTCGATGCACTGCGGGCGTGACTCAGTCGCAGACGCAGTGCATGCCTGTTCAAGATAATTGAAGGTCAGACAGGCAGATTCCTTTCTTTATGACTGCGGACTTAAATGACTCAATCGCGGAGCTCCGAAGCTGACCCCCACTGCTACACAGAGCTGAGCGGCTGAGCTGTCCGCTTGTTGTTAATTAATGTGTCATCTGTACGTGTCCAAATTGCACCAAATTCGACACTGCACGTCCTTGGGTCCCCAGCAATAAACCCGCCATGTGTGAAGGTGATCGTATGAACGGTTGTCAAGATAATCGAAGGACAGACAGACAGACATAGATTCCTTCCTTTATTTTATAGTTAGATGATTGTGGGTCTTCTCAATGGAGGGGAGGAGTAAGGAGGCTGCGATGCCTAATGTCATGTTCACAGGGTTTAAATATAAATCCCTGTTAGTCATTACAGCCTCCAGGTGCTTAAGTACCTCTTTTTGACCTGGTTGTATATTTTCCATGAGCAATTGGTTGTTTTGGTGATTTGGCTTTGGAACATGATGGGTGTCCCATACTTTCAGTAATGGTTCATTGTTTGGGTTTGAATCTTTTGTGTTCTAAACTCTTGCCTTTTCCATCATCCTTTCTGTTCTTTTTGATCCCGTACTTATCCGGCTATACAGTACAATTCTCCTTAGTCTCTGACATTGTTTGCTCTAATCCTGCCCTTAAAGCTCACAGCTACACAAATCCATTTGAACCCGTGTAGAGCTCCTCTTGCAATTCACCACTTTGCTTGTCCTCGAGAGATTGGCCAATCGTGTTTTCACGGTGTTCTATTTCTGGAAATGCGTAAACAATATCTCCTAAAAAGAGCATAACTAGTGGGGTATTTGTAAGTTGGGTCTGAAGTAGGTTGTGAAAATAACTTCTTTGGGACTTAACAGTGTTGATAATCTATAAACGCACCCTAAGATATTGCTCACAAACACAGTTACAAGCTTGTTGCTCTGTGTGAGGAAACGGTGTTTACTAGAATCACTTCTCAACAGGTCCTGCACGTGTTTTGTGGCAGCTGTCCGCTTGCCAGTTGGGCTTGAAGTTGCTTTAGTGTAAATTACACAAGCTTTGCCTTGCTTAACATGTGTAGCCATTCAGACCATTCCTGACTTATTTCACCCCCTCTAAACCGTTCGCCTTTATGGAACCACTCAATACAGCAGTGATGGTGTTTTGTATTGGTTTTTTTATTGGTATATTCAATACAGTGATCCCTCAGTGGAAGCTTGCTCATAGGGACTGTCAAACTGTGACTGGATTTATGGGAGAGAGGTTTTAGAGTTGGGGGTTCAGCAACAGGACCTCATCGCTGCTTACCTGCTGCGGCATGGATCCGTCTTGGTTACATTTCCCACTGCGAGGCAAAGCACCGTGGCCATTCTTATCTCCACGCTCTACTGCCACGCTTGGCCCAGTCATCCATAAAGATTACTTTACCCCCTTGACAATTGCTGGCCTCAGATGCACTGCCCATAACTCTTGGACCCCTGACAAGATCTGGCACTTTTTGCCACATAAGATCACTGGATGATAATGACCCCAAAGGATTTATTTTATTTATTTTTTTGGCTCTTGATTCATTCAGGATGACATTTGTGTTGACGGGAACTTTGGCTATGTGCCAAGCAAAGCAGAAAGCTGAAAAACTTGACTGTTTTTTTTTTTTTGTTGTTTTTTGTTTTTTTTTACTGCATGTCCCAAACACTCAAATCATAGATGAGTGACTTTATCTGGGTATCTGCCGCCTAATTAAACATACATAGGTTTATATATATGGATACATAGAACCATTTGTTTTAAAGTGTTATATCCCAGTTCTCCCATAGTACAGTTCCAGTTATGTATTCAGAAAAATCAATGTCTATTAACTCAGCCGTACCCTTTTTAATATTCAGTGGGTCAAAGTCAGCACCTGGGTTTAGTTTTATTGAGGAGCGCTTGTGCTGAAAGGCCATCAGGTATGATGGCCAAGGTCAACACTAGTGTAACTGTACTAGTGTGTCTAATGGCGGGATCTGAACCCTCGTACCATTCTGTCTCCCTGCTATGCAAACAATTACCTCTTCCAATTAATGGTTGTTTTAACAGGTGCTCCATCGGCTTGCACAGTCTTTCGGACACACTTTAAATCTAATAGCGCAGACCAACCTTACCATAATGCTGTCGCATGAGAAGGGAAAGAGCCATTTCCCCTCCAAGCCCGACCCCGACAGTACGTCGACCAGCGACGCCTCCCTGTTGACCTTGATGCCTTTGTAGCTATTTTTTTTGTGACCGTGTCAATGAGTGGCCAGCGAGTGGGTCAGGAGCACCCCACAGCTTCCTCTCCTGCCTGTGGGTCTGACATAGGTCTTGTCGCTGATGCACTTGGGGTTTCCCAGACACACACGCAACACACATGCTGAGGGCAGCGTTCAGCCCACAGTGGAAACCACATCCTGTTCCCCAGGGGCTTGTTGTAGGGGGCAGCCAGGGAAACCCCACCAGCCTTGTCAGCAAATAATAAAAAGCCACTCCCAGGTTTCCTTTGATGCTGACCTACCATTTCATTCATCCAGATAGAAAATAAGATTGTACTTGCCTCATGGAACCGCCACAATTGATTTTGTGTGGTAATATCAAGAAGTTCATTCTCACATTCTCAGAGTGAATCAAAGGTTTGATTCACTCTGAAGGCCCCCCCCAACTCTATCAAGATTTATTTCTCCAATTTTTCTTAGATATTTGCTGGCATGTATTTACATCAATGTAGTGGCTAATGCAGTAACAGCTCCAAAGATCTGGGTTCAAATTTAATTTTGGGTTCTCCCCGCCCCCATGATAATGGTGGGTTTTTTCAACATGGTTCGGCTAATTGTCTGCTGGGGTAGGCTCTCGTGACCCTGTCTAGGGAAAGTGTTAAGTCAAAACAGCCAATGGGCTGCTGCCAAGTAAAGTTGGTCATATGTCATGGAGGTAGTGATGTGCCCAGTACTTAGTTTGGCTTAGCTGCCGCTGCATTTGAAGGCCAATTGCTCATGTGAGTTTTGTGGTCGAACTTGCGTTGTTTTGGCATTGGTGAATTGGTATTCTTTTGTTTTCACTACAAAACAGTTTATGCTGTATTACATGTTTTTAACACGGGATTTGCTGAGCATACATGCTTTTTGTTTTTGTTTTTCTCTCAAAAAGTCCCATCCCTCCAGAAATGCCTGGTAACCTCCCAGTCCAACCACAGTCCTCTCCTGTTTGTCATTGTATAGCGCTGTAATCGCAAAAGATGAATGGCAACGGCCTGGCCTTGAGTCAGCCGAATCGTTGTCAAAGGTGGGTCAAAGTCGAGCAAGAATTGTATTCACTCGATTTGAACCGGTGACCTCGAAGTAGCGAGCAAACAGAATCCAGGTAACCGTTACCCCGACTGGAAATATTTGATCAGTCTCATGCAGCAAGCTTACTGAAAGTGCTCAGACCTACCCCTCTAATTGGCCTTGAACAATTCTCCCTGCCAGCTGTACTTTTTCCTTCATTTGTCTGAATCCCCTCAAATTAATGTGTGTGTGTGTGTGTGTGTGTGTGTGTGTGTGTGTGTGTGTGTGTATGTGTATGTGTATGTGTATGTGTGTGTGTGTGTGTGTGTGTGTGTGTGTGTGTGTGTGTGTGTGTGTTCTATTGCCTTCCCTCCTTTTAAGGGAAAAGACTCGTTACTCTTTTGCTCAACATACGCATCGCTTATAGATGCTGGTGCAAATTTGCATGCACGCACACACACACATCACACAGCGTGCACCTGAACTGCACGCCAAACAGATTCCTGGCAAACACAAGCTGTGTTGACAGAAGAGATGAGCTGCCGCTCCTGTTACAGCTTGCCAAAGGAACAGTGCAGGGCCTTGGTTCAAAAACAAGCCGCCACTGTCGTAGTCACAAAGCCGGACCCACTGTAGTTGCTTCTGTCAATACACACACACACACACAGAAACTGACACATACTCACACACCGAGTCACGCATTGCTGTATAAAAGGCAGTAGGGCGGGTGCCTGACTATTTGAACAGGTGAATCCCATTTACATCTGCTGCCCCCTTGGCTTCAAGTCTGTCAGACTAGGCCGCGGAGGCCTGTTTACGGCGGACACTGTTCTCACTGTCACTTTTTAGATTTGTTTAATTTGTTTAATACTTTTTGTTCAGTAGAATTTTCTATATTGTTTTTGTGTAAATATTAAAATCGAATTAGTTTCATGGCATATCGTCATACACCTTATTAGATCTTTTTATCAACATCCCGAAATTTGCTTGGCTGGCTTGGGGAATGTGCGTGCGTGCCTGTGTGTGTGTGTGGCATTAAATCAACATAATTCAGTTCAGGTGTGTGCCTGTCTGACTGGTTGCCCCGACAACTGGCGATAATTTCCGCACATAGAAGGTCATGGTGTGATTTATACCACTTCCTGTGCCACTTCCCCACATAACCTCAGGTGTAGGGGAAAGGTTGCCCCCTAAATGCTGATTCTAGGTCACTCCGGCCGCGAGTCCACTGCTGCTACCATGGTGGCAATTACACATGTACTCCAGGTTAGCCCCCTCACCCTGAAAAGCCCAAAAGCCATTTTCCTAATCAGCGGTACCAGCAGTCTGTTGACATTGCCTTTTGTGTTCAATGTCAGTGTTCCGGAGGATAATGTGTCTTTGAAGTTTAGCTGCTGTCTTTAGCAGAGGAGCCATCACATGGATAAGTCTGCGTTCTGTTAACTGTGACACAAACCGACATTGTAGGTGGGGAGGGGGGTGGACAAGTCTAGAACATCACCAAAATCAGGGATTCTGTTTGGAACAAGTCTAGAACATCACCAAAATCAGGATTTCTCTTTGTAATCTAACCTGCTTCCCCTCCCTCTGTCATGTGCAGCGGGGCACGGAGGGTTTCTGGAAGTCTGTGGCCCACTACGTGCCCAGGGAGCCCACCGAGATGAGGATCCTCAACCCCTACTTCATCCAGGAGGCCGCCTTCCAGTTCATAGGCCTGCCACACAACAACGGTGTCATGGGCAAAGGGGTGAGTTTGAAATGTACCAAAAAATAAGTCGAGTCAGCCTTTGTACTGCCCAAACTCTTGATTGGCCATTTCTTTAGTTACCCTCTCACAACACTTCTGTGGCCATCGCCCGGAAATGAAACATTTGAAGAGACTCATGGAGTGTTCTGGAATGACAGAGGAGGATATTAAAGGGCTTATTAACTGGCCAACAGCTACAAGTAAACTGCCTTTTGAAGGGAACCGTCGCTGTGTCTCCAAAAGCCATAAAATTCTGGAACACAAAGCCGTATCTCTGGCGGATGTGAGCCTGCTTTTCAGAGGACGGTGAAAGAAACTAAAACAAAACGCTTCAGTGATTTGGGTCCCAAATTACTGATTAAGGCGGTGTTTGGCTTTCCCGCTGAAAACAATGTCTACACTCTGTTTGACACAGGCTTTGACCGCTAAGCTGGCGCAACAGGTCGCGATCTTCCAGTGTCTTTTCTATAGATCCACACTGTGAAGGAAATTAAAACAAGTTGGTCGGCGTGCAGGGCCACCTTTTTTAAAAAATAAATAAATAAATAAATAAAATTTTAAAAAATCCTGCCGACCCGACACTGGAAGTCCGAAGCCAAGGTCGAGGCAAACCTTTAATGGTGGCTCATGTGCGTTTGTGCCAGCGGCGCTGTTTGCATTCATGTGTTCCTGCTTTGAGTGTGCAGTCGCCCTGAGTGGGTCTGTCCGCATGTGTGGAACGGAGGGTGGGGGGGTGCATAAGGAGGGTATCACCCTAACTTCTGCCCTCTGGGGCTACCACCAAAACACCCCTACTTGAACTCTGCTCCACAACATGTGTTCAACACGTGTGTGTGTGTGTGTGTGTGTGTGTGTGTGTGTGTGTGTGTGTGTGTGTGTGTGTGTGTGTGTGTGTGTGTGTGTGTGTGTGTGTGTGTGTGTGTGTGTGTGTGTGTGTGTGTGTGTGTGTGTGCGGTGACAGTTTAGTCTTATGCAATGCGGGGTTTGAGTTATGTATGGCACGACGCATTCTTGTCATAACATTCTGTCCTAGTAATGTGTGTGTTAGTGTGTCTGTTTATGCGTCATGTCATTTATTAAATTGGGTGTGTGTGCACGCGCGCTCATGTATGTGTGTGTCTGAATGAAAGCGCTCAGTAGGGGGTTGGTCTGCCTACCAGTTAAGTCTCTCCTCACCCGGAGGGTTCCAAATCAGCCTAATGATATAAATGACCCCCCCAACGCTGCTTTACACGAACACACACATACGTGCACACACAGTCATTGTCCATCTCTTTTTTGGGGTTTTTGTACTCTTGTTTTCTCTCACTTTCTCTCCCTCTGTCTTTACTTCACACACATGCGTAATCTTCCACACTCCCTCCATTAGCCTTGCAGAGTCCACACCAGAGGACAAAGCTCTCACAATGTTGATCAGTAAAGGATAGGTTCGATATTATTTTCAATCCAGGCCTTGCCATCCTTTATAACTGTTCATAGCACAACCCTTTGTGAGAAACTTACCTCTCTGCTGCAGCTTCTTTTTGCGCTTACATGCAGTCCAAAAAAGTAAAGTGAAAAAGAATGTTGGAAAACTGACATTAGTCACCTGTGTCTCTAACTGTTTTAACATGTTTTAAGAAACAGTAATATCATGTTTTATTTAAAACAACTTTTTGCGCAATGCAACTCCAAAGCGTAATGTTGGCTTGCCAATAGGAAGCAACACAGCTTTCTGTTTCTAGTCTCTGTCAGTGTGGAAGTGGCCAAAAGGAGCTGATTTGTGTAAGTGCAAAAGGGTCTATTTTCAATGCATGTTTTCCCTGGTGTATATAAAGACATATGAAGACTGTCTTGGCTATATTGTCAGCTTCCTATTTTCAAAAACGATACAAAGTTTTTACTTTGCCCTCGTGCAATGCGTTTAAACAGTGAGAAGCTGCAGCAGAGTGGTTCTCAGAGTTTCTCAATAGTAAAGCGTTGAGAGAGGTTGTGCTATGAACATTTATTTATTGATTAGGCCCTTACCCTAACCCAGGGCTCGACATTCACTTTTTGAGGCACTTGTCCTTCAGACAAGGAAATTTACCTTCCACTTGTCCAGGCAAAAAGTAACTTGTCCCCGGAAAAATGACAATAATTCACTTTTTTCATTTTGTTTGCGAATGCAGAATTAGGAATTCCAACAAACAAACAGTTGAAAGCATCCAAACAGTGTCAACTTGTAAAGGATTCAGTTTATGAATTTTATTAAAGGGGCTTTATATAAAGTTTTCACCTCAACAAATAATTGTCATATTCATTTAGAATGTATATAACAATAGGCAATGCAGAGTGACACCACTGAATGTTCAGATAGATAATGGGTGACCTGTTTTCACTATTTCATTTTTCTCATAACAAACCAGTATTCAAAATGGCATATGGCTATTGTGTTTTGTATTTGAGCCATTTTACAGTTCTTAAGCGCTGCCTTATCTTTATAGCCAACTCATCACACTCTTGACACAACTATAAATATCCGAGTAATGAGTGGCACATACCGTGATATCCTTGGCGATATGACCAAAAATTATATCACGATAAAATATTTCATACCATTCGATAACCATATTTATCACTATATACAGTATATCAAATAATTTAAATATATAATATGATTAAAAAACACCATCTGTTAGATGTTTTTTTATATAGATAAAGAAGACAGTTGTATTCCATGATGCATTTTAATAACACTGTTGTTGGTGGATAAATTGATTGGCTTTTCCCTTTCCTCTTGACTAACGCTTCTATAAACGAAAAAATCTGCGAAAGATTTTGACATTGAGGGAAAAAATATTGCAATTATTATCACGATAGTTTTATTGCCCAGCACGAGGGTATTTTTGTTTTTGTTTATGAATTTTAACTTGTCTAGTAGGGCATGTAAATTTCTCTTGCACGTGCCCTACAAAAATCCACTTGTCTGCGACAAGCGGGCAAGCGTCAATGAGGAGCCCTGCCTTAACCCTATCTGTTAATAAGAAATGATGCGATTCAACCATTGTACAGCAGGCAGTGGATTCATTAAAAATGTGTTTGTGCCCTGCAGAACATTCCTACCTTGGGGACGGTCGCCATCACCATGGCGCTGCATAACTGCGACGAGGTGGCGGTGGCCGGCTTTGGCTACGACATGAACACGCCCCACGCACCCCTGCACTACTACGAGACTGTAAAGATGTCCGCCATCAAAGAGGTTGGTGTCCCACGCTCCAGCCTTAGAGTGGAGCCTGTCTCATTAATGCAGGGAGGGAAATTATCAATCGGGCGATGAAATCGTTATGCAATAAATGTCTTAACATGATGTAAGATTTCACTTTCCAAAAGATGTGTGTAAACAGCAACTCATGCAAACCAAGGACAGCTCATCTTCTATATTATATGTTGGCTTTTAAAGACTCTGTTGGGCATTGTCCCTACAGTTTTATTGTCTGCAATTTGACATTGAGGAAATAAAAAAAGAAAATATATGTAATCTCGGATCATATTTTCCTTTGTCTGCCTGGTGTTGCTCAGTCTGTCTGTAAGAATCAGGTTTATCAGGAATGAACTTTCCAGGTGTATTTTGTGCACTCCAACCTGCCTATTTGTGCAGAGTTTATGGCCTTTTCCTGCTTCTCGCCCCAGCTACACACTGCAGTCACTTTCAAGAAACATGAAATAATAAATCACAATTTACAATATGCCAGGTATTGCATATTATTATGAATCAGAAACTTTGTTATACAGTTACATTCTGGCTACACGCCAAGACTCTAGAATTTCTTTTTTGGTTTATACAAGATAAAGTCTTGAGAGCCAACAACTCCTTTCCCTTCCTGCTTCTTCAGGTTCAGTCAACCGGCAAACCTGTCGATTGAAAAGTATTTCCAGCTTAGCCAGCGCCCTAGAAAAGTACTTTGATTTATGCAGGGGTTTTATGAACTCTTTGCTATGTTTCCAGTATCTTGCTCTTTACGTTGTTGTCTTTACTTTCCACGGCCGTTTCTCCTAAATGTCCCCATGACCAATTCCACCCACTGTCCATGAGTGTTTTCCGCCTCGGTGTTTACACCGACGCACGGCGGAATCAAAGATGTCACAGGTCTTGCCGGCGTGTGACCCATGAGCTCAGTATGATGATAACCTTTGTCTAAACTGGCGCTGGACCCGTGGCCTTTGCCACGATCGTCAGCAGCAGCATCATCATCCGTTGCACATGGCTAACTATTGGAAACGACTTTCCCTATATTGTTTCGAAAACATATTAATTTGATGGCACAGAAGCCATAACATTCCACTGGGACCACTAGAAACGTGGTGGTTAATGAATGTCATCATAATAAACTGTATTGGTGTTGCCAATTTTAAAAGCTGCTTATAAAATGCGTTAAAAAAGCTAAGTTGAGTGAGGTCTGTTAACCGGGATCTATCCATCAATCGATTGATTGGATTAATTTTCCCATTGTATTGTAGTTATCCTGGTTACAGCTAATTTCAGTCTTTGATTACACTTTGGCTCAGCATAGAGATGTGCTGTGACGAGGCGATCTGGTCTGGCGCACGCACGCACACACACACACACACACACACACACACACACGCTCTCCCCCACTCCTCCGTACCGACAGTGTTCCAGGTCACGCTGCTTCCCATAGCTCTCACTTTCCTACGCTGCTTTGGCTCCCAGCGGTTCCGCTATCTGGAGGTTCCGGTCGGGAGGGAGGGATTGGTTTATTGAGGAGCCAGACGGGCTTGGAAGGGAAGAGTCTTTGAAAAGTCCTCAGCTGGGGGTCACTGGACTGGAGGCAGCTGTGGGCCCCGTCTCAGCCCTACCTTGCCCGACCCAAGCCCTCCACTCTTCTCCGTCTGTTCTCTCTGGCGCCATCCCTCTGCTCTTTCTAATGTGTTCTCTGACCGTTACCCTGTATATATTTCCTCAGTAACCCTAGAGGAACCGTATGCTTCTGGTTTCATGTTGGCCCGACTGCACCGATCAATGCTGACCTGGCATGGCCTTGCAAACACACACACACACACACACACACACACACACACACACACACACACACAAATGCACATCATTAAAACCCTACATACATATATCTGTGGTTCTCTACTGATCGGCCTTGATCCAATGGATCGCTGGTGTATACTTCCACTTCTGCAAACATCTATATGAATATAAGTGTACAGATTTTCCGGTGCTGCGCTTTTATTTTGAAACGCTGCTTCCAACTGCGGCGTTTGGCTGCCGTGACGTCTGATCAAATCCAAGCAAATCTTAACACATTGTCACCTTTCCAGTGGTTCGAATCCCACTTGATGTTTGTGTCGTTGTGACTCAATGACTTTAGGACAAAAGTGGATCCTGATCGCCTGACTGGTTGCGAACCACTGAGGATGAGTAGGTCAGGGCGATCACGTTTAACTGATCTCAAAACCCCTCCTCTGTTCTCGCTCTCTCTCTCTCACCTGTAGTCGTGGACGCACAACATATCCAAGGAGAAGGAGTTCCTGCGCAAGCTGGTGAAGGCTAACGTCATCACCGACCTGACGCACGGCATCTGAGTTTACAACACCCATGCACACAAGGTGACACACAACGTCAACCACGCGGACTTGAGGGTTTTCTACTGCCTTTCCTTAAAAGAACATCAAAACAGGATGCCGAGAAAATAGGAAAACCCCATGTGGGGGTGGGCCCCAGTCGCATAAGAGGAGATTGGAATCGTCATTGCGGGGGAAGAGATGCACACACGCGTGCCTTCTGAACCGAACGGTTTGAGAGGCCGATTCAAGCAGGAACCCCTCCTCCCCCCCCCCCCCCCCCCCCCTCAGGCTGGACAGCGGAGTGAGGACCACATGGAACGAGGACCAAAAGACTGACCGGCGAGCTAGACTGAGAAAGACTTGACAGGCGGGGAAAAAGGAGAATAAAATCTTGACTCTGTAGGGATCGGTTAGGATCACCAGTGCCAAACGTACCTCGTACAAAGGGGAGGGGGGAGAGGGAACCCCCCCCACCCCCTCTGTTTTTTTTAAATTTTATTTTATTTTTTTTGCTGCCTGAATGTATTCACTTCCCAGAGTGTAAATATCAAAGATTTTTACTGTGCTTTCGAACCAGCTGAACGTTCCACACGTCCTCCTCCCTCATCATCATCATCATCATCATCGATTCCTTCACTCACTCACGTTTTTTGTTTTTCTTACTCTCTAACCTTCTCCTTCTCCATTCCTCCTCCCATCTCCCTTTATATTTTGACCCCCACCCCCCATCACTGGACTGGCCTCATCTGGCCTCATCACCCGATCCCAAACGATGACAATTGCAATCAGAATGATTGATTTTTTTTTTTTGTTTGTTTTGTTTTTTTTAAGGCGTGTTGAGTATTTATTTCCGCATTGTGGTGTTTTCAGGTCCCGATCGCTCGGTCACAGGCAGGCCTGACCCTCTTTCGCACTCTGTTTCTTTTCCTCGGTCGACCATGTGCTTCCTTAAAGAGTTGGTTGCATGTTCAACGACAGTACGAAACTACACATTTTCAATCATCTGACACCCATTTTTTTTTTTTTTTTTTACATTTTGGCAACTCTGACAGATAGTTTTAATGTTTTGATGAAATGGGAACCCTGAGAGATAGTGCTATGCTACGCTGACTCAGCGTCGTCTGCTGTCGGGATGAAGTCACCCTGGACTACAAGGTGTTAAACGCGCATGAAGGGTGTGTTTTTGTTTTGAACATTTTTATTCGTAGCGAGTTGACGCGTGTATTTCTGTTATAAAAGTGAACCTCGATAACAATCTTACATTTTTGCTGTGCGGTACAAATTGATGGTAGGTGTTTTAACGGTCACAAAAGGCCCTCTACCCAATCGTGAGTCCATATTGACATTTTCTTTTACTTTTATTTTTTTTATTTATCGGATTACAGCCGAAACATTAAGACGGGCAGTTTCAAGCTATGATTTGAGGGCGTTTTTATATTAGAATAAAAATAAAGATGTTGGATATTTATTTTTATGCCAAACAAAAAACAACCAAGGCTTCACAGACCGCAGCATCTGTTCCAAAGGAAACCACAGAGCCATCTTTTTAATTTTTAATTGGTTTTAATGTTTGTCTATCATATTGACCTTTTTAATTTCCTTTTGTCGATACAATTCTTGCTCGCTTGTTTTCTTACAAGTGGCGATAACGCCATAATGAAGGCGAGACGTGAATCCTGATCCAACACTTGCCAGGGGGACGATTGTGCCGCAAAAAAAAACGTAAAGTTTCTTTGCGCTATGAGATAACACTTTTTTTTTTTGTTTTCTTCCTTTTTCCAGAGAATTGTTCAACGGACAGGTTTTTTTTTGGTTTCATTTTTTACGAGAATAACCCTCTGGCGACAATATAAAATACAATACTTCAATAAACATTTCAGTATTCCAGCGTTGCTTCATCCAGTATTGGGCAGCCTCTCCCTCCGCTTCCTGACAACAAACACTACAACGTCAACACATCGGACGTGTCTCACTTGTCTTTCTTCCTATTTCATTTCATTTTATTTTTTTATTGATCAGATTCATGATTATCAGCTTTTCGTGGCATGGTGCATATGTTTTCAATCATTGGATTTTAGATTGTTGCTGTTATCTTATTTAAAAAACAATTGCTGATTTTTCTTTTTTTTTTTTTGCGGATTTTGAGTTCTATTTCTACAGCTTTCTCTACTGTATGCTGCACACAACTCTCAATCAGTAAATAAGTTTAGCCTTTTTTTTTATATACAGTTCCAATATATATGAAAATGAAACGAAGCCTCACGCTGCTTTTTTCTGTTTCACAGGGTTGTATGTCTGTTGGCGATGTTTCTTATTTAAAAAAAAAAGTGTGTGTGTGTGTGTGTATATATGTATGTGTGTATATATATATATATATGTGTATGTATATATATATATATATATATATGTGTATGTATATATATATATATGTGTATGTATATGAATAATGTGTGTATGTGTACATTCATGCACATAAAAAACATACGTAGCATTACCTCTGAAAACAGACCTTCCACACTTCTGACACTCACAGCAATGGCGCATTGGTAAAAAAAAACAAAAAACATGTTGCACTAGTGATAAAGTAAAGAAAGGTACAACATACTGATATAGTGTTTACTAACTAATAAAAATAAAAAATACGAATGCTGTACTGTGAGGAGTTGAAATGGATCGGAGCCGCACCCCACCCCAACCACCCTCTTCTGTTGCTGTCACCCTCTTATCATTATAACGTGGAATGTATTATCTCGTACCATTTCATATTCCTCAGACATTTCAACTCTTCACATCAAATTTTTTTTTTTCTTCTCGTGATGAATATCAATCATTTCGCCCATCTGACCGTTTTGGGATGCTCATCACTGATGACGATGACTGATCGAAATCAAGTGTTATTTGTGTGTTTTATTTATATATATATATATATATATATATATATATATATATGAAATTGCTTTGTCCTTCCTGCAACTGAATAAACACGTTTGTAATGGAGGATTACCTGTGCATGTTTTTTGTGTGCAATCTGATAGATTTTGTTGATATATCCACTGATTGGCCAAAACATTAAAACCATAGAGGGGTGAAGTGAATAACATTACTCATCACGTTCCAATGGCTCCTGTCAAGGGGTGGGTTATATTACGCAGCAAGTGAAAAGTCAGTTCATGAAGTTGATGCGTGGACATCATGGACAAGCTTAAGGATCTGAGCCACTTCGACAAGGGCCAAATTGTGATGACTAGAAGACTGGGTCAGAGCATCTCCAAAATGGCAGGACATGTGGGGTGTTCTTGGTACATTGGTTAGCACCTACCAAAAGTGGTCCAAGGAAAGACAACAGGTGAACCGGGGTCATGGGCGCTCAAGGCTCATTAATGCACATGAGGAGCGAGGTCTAGCCCGTCTGGTCTGATTCCACAGAAGTGAAAATAGTTGAAATAGTTAATGCTGCTATGATAGTAATGTGTTAGAACACACAGTGCACCGTAGCTTGCTGCGTATGGGGCTGCATAGCAGCAGACCGGTCAGAGTGTCCATGCTGACCCCTGTCCAGTGCTGAAAGCACCTACAATTGGCATGTAAGCATCAGAACTAGACCATGCAGCAATGGGAGGGGGTAGCCTTTTCTTCTACATCATGTGGATGGCTGGGTGTGTGCACATTGTTTACCTGGGGAAGAGATGGCACCAGGATGCACTATGGGAAGACAGCAAGCCAGCAGAGGCAGTTTAATGCCCTGGGCAACCTTCTGCTGAGAAACCTTGGGTCCTGGTGTTCATGTGGACTACTTTGACACGTTCCACCTACCTAAACATTGTTGCAGATCAAGTGGCAATGGTGTTGACTTGGCCTCCAAATTCCCCAGATCTCAATCCGATCGAGCATCTGTGGGATGTGCTGAAACAACAAGCCCAATACATGGAGGCCCAACCTCACAATATAAAATGTAAAAGAATATATAAGAATATATATATATATATATATATATATATACATTTTTTATGTCATATTGTACATGTTTATAGATCATATTATGGTCTTAATTCACAGTCTGTGAATGTTTTTTCACATATTTAGTCTACATGTCTGCTTTATCACAATAGACACATAGTGGCCACACCTACTTTGGACTAGAGCTGCTCCAGTTGGGGCTGGGGCCTTGATTTGGCCTCTTTCTGTAGAAACCCTGCTACTGCATTATACTGTCCATGCGTCCATTAATCTGTTGTAAAGGTTACCAACCCCAGGAAACGACCAGCGAAGATGAAGGAGGGATGGAATGGAGGAAGGCGGAGATGGGGGGGGGGGGGGATTTCCTCCCCCTACCTGCGGAGGACAGAGGAAATCATTTTTCAGCCCCTATTCACCTCACTTCCCTTCTTAATGCACTCTGCCTTTCTCTCCGTGTGTTTACTCCTATTCTGGTCGGTGTCTCTTTCCCTCCGCTTTGACTTTCCCTCCATGTGTTTACTCCTGTCCCAGTCGGTGTCTCTTTCCCTCCGCTTTGACTTTCTTTGTGCTCTTCCATCTACTAAAAACCCCTCCCTCTCTGTTCCTCTGCTTCTGGTTATTCACTTTATTCCCACCTCGCTTTTGTGCAATTCTTGCTCTTTACCTGCCAAGTCCAGATTTTGGTTTGATTTCATTGCTGAGGGACCTATTCTGGGTCTGACACATAGACACGCACGCACGCACGCACGCACGCACGCACACACACACACACACACACACACACAGTGCGAGTGAAGGTGCAGGCCACCTTCACTCGCAGTCCAGCTGAGCCCTGCATGCAGGTGCAGTGTCCAGCTGTGGCTGCTGTAAGTCTCAGTGTGTGTGGTGGAGCAGGGGACGTGCCCCTGGGGGCCCCTTTCAAGCACCACAGAACGGTTCCCATCCTGCTGTTAATGGGGTGCCAGCGACACTGTCCCCCCATAATCATGTTTAATGCCACCAACGCCCTGCGCCCTGGCCACTCAGCGACTCAACAGATGTCGGCGTCCCCCATGGTGGACGCCACAAAAAAGGCTCTGCAATGGTCTCCTGTGTGCGTGTGTGCCTGCGTGTGTGCGTGCCTGCGTGCGTGCCTGCGTGCGTACGTACGTGCGTGCATGCATGTGTGTGTGTTTTTGTCTGTCACCTGGATGCTCCAGCTGCTGGCGCGCAGAGGCGGTCATTCCTGGTTGACCAGTGAACCGGGTCCGAGCGGGCCTGTGGCTCTTCAGCTGACGGGCCTCTTGATTCGCTGCGACAGGTTCTCGGGCCCGCCTCCCCTCACCGGAGCAGCAGCGGGGAGACCCCGATCCTATGGCCGAAACCCAAACTCCTCGTTAAAAAAAAAAAAAAAAAAAAAAAGCTGGAGGGTGAGAGAATATACACAGACGCACACATAAAGGAGGACAATGTGTGCTGTCAGCCTTTTGAATGTTTGACTGAAGGGAGGATCGTGTGAGACGAGCCTCCTCCTGGAGTTGATCTTTCAGCTGCTTTGCTTTCTGACTGAATGTGACGCCTCTGCAGTGCTGCGCTTTACGTGGTTTCGAGAAGACGGAATTAAATGTGATGTGGCCCTATGCTCATCCTGCAAATATCCTAAAGGATGGGTTCGCTGTTTTCTAAAGCAGGCTTGTTAAAATGTTGGTTCCCATGGTTTAGAAACTGTTCGTGGCACCACCTCGCTGAATGCTATACGGTTGAGGAACTTACCACTCGGCAGCAGCTTCTCACTGCTTAAATGCGGTCCAGTGGGGCAAAGGTTTAAGCCTTAAAACATTTTTTAATTTCCTTTTCAAGAACCAGAAACAAACATTATAGTCACATGTGTAACATGTTTTGAATTAATAATAGTAATATAACATTTTATTCAAACATGTCTTGACAATCTTGTTACTATTAAGTGGCACAACTTCCTGTTTCTAGTCTTTCCGGTATAACACAAAGTCTTATTTCACATGTTTTTTAAGGCTTGAGTTTTGAAGCGGCGGCAGAGTGGCAGGTTTCTCAATAATAAAGCGATTTGGTCATGGGGTTGTGCTATGAATGATGGCCTCCATCTATGCTTCCGTGATCAGAAAAAAACTCCGCCAGTGTTGGAGATCCTCACGGAGCAGGTCAACGGGAACATCTGTAACTCCCAACACCCACTTGACTCCGTCAGCGGAGTTTCCCCAAAGCACATCCCTGGCCCAAAGGTCGTAATGTGGGAGGGAGAAGAAAACTCTCCTCGACCGTAAGAACATTGTGTTTGTCATATTTCTATTGTGCGTCTTTGCACCTGTCCGTGTGGATTAGTCATTGACATTGTTTTTCCAATTCACTCTGTCCCAACACATTGTCATCCAGGTGAATATCAAGCAAGGAGACTAAAATTCTCTCGAAATGCCATTTTTGAGAATGCAAAAGCGAGGCCTGAACATCTGGACGTTTTGGCTGCAGCTAATGCCTGATAAGTATCACGCTGCGGTCCAAAGTGCCACGCAGTCGCGCAGCCTTAAAAAACATCCAAGGGATGTCTAGGGCATTACCAGCCTCCCGAGCTGCGTTGCAGACCCTCTAACGAGGCCATGTGTTTTGGGCTTCCCTTTATGATTTGTTTATATGCACAGAGACGTAACAAGCCTGTGGAGAGCCGGCAACCTGGGCCGAGCCGTTGGGAAAACGCAACTGATGAACTGCGAGTTACTGTAGAGCAGATTTCAGGAGGTTGCACTCACCTGTCGGGGTCATATAAAATCTGCCTTTATGGGCTTTGCTCTGTTCAGCTCTACTGAGTGTGACCCTGTCCTGTAGAGCGGCAGTAGGTAGGTTAGGTGGCAGGAGGTAGGTTAGGTGTCAGTAGGGAGGGTAGGTGGCAGTAGGTAGGTTCGGTGGCAGGAGGTAGGTTAGGTGACAGGAGGTAGGTTAGGTGTCAGTAGGGAGGTTAGGTGGCAGTAGGTAGGTTAGGTGACAGGAGGTAGGTTAGGTGTCAGTAGGGAGGTTAGGTGGCAGTAGGTAGGTTAGGTGGCAGTCCGTAGGTTAGGTGGCAGTAGGTAGATTAGGTGGCAGTCGGTAGGTTAGGTGGCAGTAGGTAGGTTAGGCGGAGTGTGGAGGAGCTGGGAAGGCTACAGTGGTAGTTCCCAATAGTAAGTAAAGTAAAGTAAAAAAAAGAAACAGGCCAGAGAGTGGTGAGTGCGAGATTGGGAAAGCGGAGCTGTGTGGGAAGACTATTACGAGTAGGGATGCTGAAAGATGAAGAATAAGAAATTTGAGAAACTTACAAGGGGAAAAGCTATTTAAAATTGTCCATCACATCTATACAAGTGCGCCCACTCTGTACTCCCTCAGCCCAGGGACCGAGTCGACTCCACCCACCTTCACCCGCTAATGCGCTAGGACAAAGAGCTCTAGCTCTACTCCCTGATTCCTGTAACTGAGACAACCACTGTGGATATATCATAGTGTTTATTCAAGTGGTTATCCATAAAGCAAGTCGTTCAAGAAAATCCTGTATCTGATACATTTTTAATGCTGGGACTTAAAGAAACAACCATTCCATAAATCTCTATTAGGTCAGTGCTTCTCTATATACTGTTTCGGCTGTTGGTGGTGGGGTCCACCTTTTCCGTGGTCATTAAACTGTCGATATGGATGACTTTTTGTGAAAAAAAGAACAGCACCCTGGTGTGATGAAACATCCCCACTAACTCAAGTGACCAAGAAAGTAAAAAATTGATCAGAGGATGGCAAACTTTTACTTTTCGAGTGAAAGTTGAATCCACCCAACACAGACAAACTTATTGTTTGCCACTTTAAAGTCAAATGTTTTTGAAATGTCTCATGCAACGACACGCCGCAAAGCCTTTTATAATAGCGAACAGATTCATCACCATCCATCACGCTGATGGCTGGAACCCTCCGTCATGACGACCGTGGAGCCGCTCTGGGCTCCATCACCAGAAGACACATCGAAGAAACCCACATGGCCAAATCTTTAACTGCAACATAAAGCCTCCTGCTACAGCCCGGTCCATGGCGGGGCTCTGTTTGGATAATGTAGTGATTTATTAGATTGACTGTATGTCTTGACTTTTTTTTGAAAGTTACTTTCTGAGTTTCGAATGCGGCGGTGGCCTTATGATCTCTAGGCCGACTATGACGACTGACTTAATGCAAGGTCTGTCTGTCTGTATCAACAGGAGGTCTTCCCCTCGATCTTTCTTGACCCCTCTCTCACACACCTTCCAACTCCACCTTCCCCCGTCGCACTTGAACTCGTCCTGATTGTTTGACTGTGTGTTTCTGCGTGTCGTGCACCTCAGCTGGTGCTTTGTTGCCCTCGTTGCTGCCTCTGCTGCTGCTATTAATAGCACCGTGCTGGAGGTCAGGGATCCTCCCTATGTGTCTCTGGTCCCAAAGAGGAGAGCGTTGGGGCTGTTTGCCCAGCCTTTTGTGCTGCGAGCCTCAGTGTTCAGTGTTTGCCCTGCAGGGAGTGTCTCGGCAGGAGGGCAGCTGCAGGGTGGGTGGAGGGGGGCAGAGGATCCACCATCGGCCACTGGATGTTTGAGGAATCCCTCCACTGGTTACTCATCCAATCTGTCTGCCCTTCAATTCAACCCATTCTCGACTGTACGGGTTAATTGAGGAGTCCAGGGTATGACTGAGCAAACATCAACTGTGCGCGCCTACATGTGGAATGCAGTAGAAACCCCACGTTTATCATATTGGATGTGTAAATAGAGAGATGTCACCCATTATTAAACATTACCAGGTTTGTTGCACTGGAGACTCCGCACTATTACGCGGCAGCGAAAGAAAAATGAGAGAGAGAGAGAGAGAGAGGGAGAGAGGGAGAGAGAGAGAATCGCAGCGCTGCCTCCCTCCCCAGGAACAAAAAAAAACCCAAGACATCTGAAATGTGTGTGTGTGTGTGTGTGTGTGTGTGTGTGTGTGTGTGTGTGTGTGTGTGTGTGTGTGTGTGTGTGTGTGTGTGTCTGTGTGTGTGTGTGCCTGGATGGATGGTTCTGTGGTGCCAGTGCGCTCTGGTTTCACACAGCCGTGCGCGGTGCTGCTCTTTTACGCGCACAGCCCGCGGTGCTGCTGTGCGAGTGCGGTTCACCCGGAGTCTCTCGAAGTCCCAGACCACAGAGTCCTGAGAGGAAGACGCGGCGGACGGAGCTGCTGCGTAAAGGGCGCGACGGAGCGGAGCGTAAATGTCCAGGAGAGCTCTGTGGATCGGGCTGTCCATCTGCCTCGCCGGGGAGTTGTTTTTTTGTTGTTTTTTTGGGGGTGGGGTGGGGGGGGGGAATATAAACTTTTACGCACCCTTTTCGGAGCGATCCAGCGCTGTTTGTTTACTCGTTGATCATGCAAAACTTTGAAGGCAAGACGGAGCAAGTTTCTGGAGGTAAGGAGAACAGCCGAGCCGCCTATACTTTATTCCACGCGACAATGATTTGGAGTGGATTGTTTCTAGAAGTGATTGGGATCAGCTTGGATCCTATTCAAGTTCGATTTGCAAGGATACGGTTTCACACCTCACGATTTCTGTCGCTCTTTCGCCCGATTTCATTCAATGGTTGGAATAGTTTATGTCACCACAAGCATCAAACCCCTCCCAAATACGATACTATACAATAAAACCGAGAGACGCATGGCTTCAACGTGTCTTGACCTGCTCCTGAAAACCTTGCTTTTGCTCATTGAGAGCTTTATTTGTTGTTTACCCATTCTATGCACCGGACGAATTGCTGTTAAAACCGGGTGAGATACAAGGTTTTGGACGCACGATAGAGGCAATACAAACTGGAACACTGTAGTATTATTCTTACATCCTAAAGGAAATGATCACACGGTAATCAAAGACAGAATCATTTGCGTTTTTGTTTAACGCCGCATCCATCTGTGCGCCACGCCGACTGGCGCGCTCGGACGTAACGCGACTTTATTTTAAAATACCACACAACCACAGGGATGCTATTCTAACACAAACAAACGAGAAGGAGTGCCGTGTACATTTGACGATACACCCTCAGGTTTGATGTTGTTGTTGTTTTGTTTAGTTTTTTTTTCCCATTTTTTTTTTGTCTACAGTTATGGATTCGTGCGTAATTTGGCCCCTGGACGCTTTGGAAGAAGCGGATGCAGTAAAACGCGGAGTCGTCATTAATCACGCTGCTTGTCTTCATGTTTGCTATGATGAATTCCAACTCTCATCGCAAGCATCCCCGGCCCTACATCGTGTCACGCACTCTATTTGGCACCTGTTTTTTTTTTGTTTTGTTGTTTTTTTTGTTCTTTTTGGGGCTTTTCTGGCTGTTGAGGCTATACTGCAAACTGTGTTTTATAATTTGCAGTGATCTGCATCCTAGTTGAGAAAATCCAACTGTTCCAGGGTCTGTCACAGTTTCTCGTAATGCTTTTGAGAATGAATCTTATGACTCAATGTAAGCATGAGTGAATGTTGCCTGCATACGGTCAACGACCTACTCTCACTCCTGATATATACAGTACACTCCCTCGCTCACTTTATTTACACACATGCACACACACACACACACACACACACACGCACACAATTTCTGTCACACATATGGAAACATCCATGTTTGAACACCAGCACACAAACAAGCACAACGGGCCTGAATGCTGAGTCATGCCAATCCATGCTCCGATTCTCCTGGACGGTCTCGATAGTAACTCCTCTCGAAAGGCGTCCCGCTTTCAAATCGCGGCGCTGAACGTGATTTGGCTTTCACTTGAAACCCCCCTCGTAAATGCCTGTGGTCTTCTCCCTCCCAACTCGTGGCTGGGGCGTTTTGTAGCGTGCGTCTGAAAGAAAGCGGCTTTGAAAAGACGCCAGGTCTTTTCAAAGCCTCCAGTTTGGCCCTCTCACACTCGGCCGACAAGGGCCGCTACTGCTTTTACTTCCACGGCTCAGAGGTCGGGGGGTGGGGGGCTCGGGGATGGGGTCGGCGGGCCCTGTGAAGGGTCAGGTACACCAGGCTGGCGTGCTCCCTTTCGTAGCAGCAGCCGCCTGATGTGTGGTCTGCTTTGTTTTAACTGACGCGCAGCTTTACGAGAGCTTGTTTATTGGCCTTGGAGCTTGACTCCTTTATCACTTCGTAAATTGTTTTGTGTTCTTTATTCTACATCCTGGCTCTTTCTCATCTTTACACCCTGGCTAAAAACGACACACTGTTGTGCGTGCTAAGCTTTAGAGCAGTGGTCTTTGGGGAGCCCCTAGGGGGTCCTCAAAGAGGTGCCAGGGGGGTCCTCAGCAACATGTTTACTAGTTAAACCGCAGCCTTTTTTCTCCATTTACCGCACTGATTGTTTTGATCATGGTTTCACTGTTATCTCCCCAACTCTAGTGTAGTGTCAAAGTCTTCTCAGATTGGGGTCTCGGAGACAGAATCTTATCAAATTAAGGGGGTCCTCAATATGAAAACGGTTGAGAATCTCTCCTTTTGAGTAGGAGGAGCAGATAACCAATGTGTCCGGATCCAGGAGAGGCCTCCTTGAAGGGTGTCATTAAATCTGCCGTAGCTTCAGTAATATAACTTCTCCACAATTGGACGGTCTCCTTATTGCGGCTTTAATACTCCCATAAGCGTTCCCCGGGGATCATGTCCTGATCCCGAGTAAACGCCCCGGGGGCTTTCCTTTACGTTTTTTTTTTCCTTTCTCTTTTATTGCAAGATCAAACTCTTAATTTGAGATAAACGGCCGTTCTATGAATACCTCTGCGGACGGAGACCCTAATCTTCGAGAAATGCGATTCATCTGTCTCATGCGATTCCCGATAAATCCCGCGGATTCCTTAATCCGCCGCAGACCGTCTGGGCCCGGGTTTGACAAGGAGACGTGCACTGGACATGCTCGCACAGCCTGAGGACAGCCTCAGGGTTCTACATTTCTTCCAGTGTAACTTGCTTCCTGTTGTGAAAGTGTGTCAGCTAGAGGTGGGGATGAAGGTAGGCGGACCTGTAACGTCGCTCCGATCGTTTCTCCGAGGCCCGAGAGAGATTGATTATGCAACGCAGAGCGCCACAGGGCAACTTCAATCTGGAAGTGCTTAGGGAACGCGATGACCCACGCTAATTCCTCCGGGGCAAATCGTAGGCGGCACGATCTGACAAAAAGGAATTGTGATTTTCAAATGTATTCTTTCAGACAAATGCTTCCCATGTTTTTGAATAGTACGCCGAGTCGGGTTGGTTCTCTCTCGCCATACAAAGGCCCAATCACGCCGCGCATGGGGTTGTTAAGGTTGAGAAGTTTTGGCTCCTTCCAAAAGTTCAAACGACTTGAATTTGGAACAAAGCGCCACTTAATACGCTGATAAAACGTAAAAAAGCAGAACTCCTGCTCTTATCGCAGCATCTCCCCACTCACACACAAAAAAAATTAAGCAAAATAAATCTTTCCCTGAATACCGAAGAATGTTAACTAGCCTCGTTGTAGTCGTTTGTGTCTGCGAGGGCTTTTATTTTTTATTTTTTTATTTTTTTTACGATGCTACAATAAGCCGTTTGGCCAAAATTAGTGGCTTCAGATTCATTAATCACTGCTTCTTTGAACTCTCAGGCCGGGTCGTTAGGACAGAGCCCGTCTGGGGCTCGAGACGCCGACGTGGAAACACTTTGGAGGGCACTGGTTCATCCAGACGCAAGACACACTAATGGCCACTGTGTGTGTGTGTGTGTGTGTGTGTGTGCGTGCGTGCGTCCGTGCGTGCGTGCGTGCGTGCGCTTGCGCTTGCGTGCGTGTGTGTGTGTGTGTGTGTGTGTGTCTTTTGGGGATTGGGGTTAGGGGGTTGGGGTGGTGCCAAGTGTCATTGCTGGCCACGTTTTTTTGGGTCTTAATTTTGAGAAATAGCCAGCTGAGATAAGGTCAACGAAAGGTTGTGACTGTGTGTGTGTGTGTGTGTGTGTGTGTGTGTGTGTGTGTGTGTGTGTGTGTGTGTGTGTGTGTGTGTGTGCGTGTGTGCGCGTGTGTGTTTACACACGTTCCTGTGATGAAGAGTGAAGGAGGTGATGAAGTGGGAGGAAGCTCCAAATACTTCCAAAAACCTCTCCCTATGCCATCTCTGAGAGCTTCTTCTGGGTTGTCGGAGGGGAATTCTACCTAGCCCTGGGATGGCAGCTCCGACACCACTTAAACGTGGTCCCATTTAAGGTGAAGCTCACCCAACCACTGGCTCTTCGTCCATCTGTCCATCCCTCCCCCCTTTTTTTAACCAGCTGAATCAGACTGGAATTCGGAGCCGGTTATTAGAGTCGGGGACACCGGGAATTACTACCAGCATGAAAATAGAGAGTGAAAGGTTTCCGTGTGTCCAGACACACAGGGAGCATCTCAATCGAAATCCGTTTAAAGTCATTCACAGTGTTTTCCCGTCTATAACGCTCTTATTTTGTGATGATTTTGTCAGTAAATGTGCTCTGGTAATGGCTCCCCGGTTTCAATCACTCCGGTTCTTTCAGCCTCTTTGTGTCATTAATCTTTTAAAAGGCCAATCTGCATGGTTTCATACCTGATACCTGGAAAACCCCAAAAGGCTGATTATGTCCTTCTGCTTTAGTATAGTGAGGAGGGGATTGCTTGTCTTTCATTCCGCCCCCCCACCCCCTTTCATATTTAGTGTTTTAACAGGATTTCAATGGCTACACAAAAAGCTCAGCCCAAATTCATTGAGCGAGGCTGAGACGCCAGGTGAGTCGTGTCGGCCGGTTTTCAAATTGATGCCTCGTCGTGTGCAGTCACGCGTTGATTTCCGCCGCAGCCCCATCGACTCATGCCGCCGATGTGGGGAAAAATGTGTAGAGCAGAACGCGTGTGTTTTTTTTGCGGGAATTTGAGACATTACTCCACAAGACTTGCGCTCCAAAATTGAACTCATCGTCCAATCAGATATTGTGAAAACATGGTGGTATTAAAATGATTTTCCTTAATGGATTGTTGCTGACAGATTGATGGTAACATGGGAAATCCCAGGTTGGGTCACCAGCCAATCACGAGCAAGATGTTTTTGGCGTTCCCAAACTGACGATAACAACATAACAATGAGACAAGTTCATGAAACAAACAGTCACCTTCGTATTACCATCAAGAGTGAGAAAGGGTAAATAATTAGGAAGCACTGACTGCAGCCTGGATTTCCGCCTGCAAAGCATGATGGGGAGTACAGTCTTGAGTTGTCTGAGGGGATAGAATATGCACTACTATAACACATTTATAACTTTATAATGTTATAACTATGTTAATACATTATAATGATACTAAAGCAAGAGACAATTGAACCCGCTTCTGAAACAGGAGGGACTAAATATGGACAAGTGTCGTTTTTCTGCTTGTTTAGGTTCATTTTGATGATTGAATGACGCTATAACACATTGATAACCTTTCGTTATTACTGTGTTATTATTATGTTCTTCTGTCCTGTTGATCTATTTCATGCCCGACAGATTCAATCGGCACAATCTTCAACACCAAATAAATGGTTAAATGTTGGTGAAACGCTGTTTGGGTTGCTGAGTGAAGTTTTTTTAATTTATTTTTATTTTTTTACAGCCGCCCCCTCCCATCATCTTAATTTCCTCTGGCCGCCACTGCCTCGAGTTTAAGCGAAAGGTCACAAACCTGAGCCTTTACGTCGGGCCCGAAAACATTGCCTTACTTTATCCTGCTTCTTTTCGAGGGTTTTAACGGCCGGCAGTAACTCTCTGCGTGGCACCTTTGGCTCGGCCGGCGACTTAAGTCGGCGCACGTCAAGGCGCCAATTCCGAGCTCTCCCACTTCAAACACGTCGTCTTACTCCTCTGAAGGTGCCCCCACCCTCCCTTAGGCCGGTTTCTCGGGGACTCTTTGGTGTGTAGACCCGGGGTCACACAGGAAAAAATGGTAAATCAGTGCTGATGATGTTCATCACGGAGCCGTCGGTAGCGCTCGGTAGCGTGAGGTTAGGGTCACGGCCGCTCCTTTCTTGGCGGCGGTCGTAGGATAGCGCTTGATATTGCTACATGCTGTATGTTCACCCAGCAGTCTAAAACACAACCTTTAATTCTGTTCACATATGGCATAGCTATTATTAATATACTGTTAAAAAGCACATATTAGAACATTTTTACACCATACATCACTAAATTGTCGTCGTAACACGAAAAATAGATGTCAGTGTAGTGACATTATGCTCTATAATAGAAGTCATGATGTTTAATCTAGAGAAGTGGTCGTATTTATTTTTGAGCACCTAAAAAAAATACCCATCTCTCCCCTTTTTTTTATCAATTGAATAATTGAATCTGGCATTTATCATTTATATGTCTGATTTGAACGAAATGTCCCTCGCATTAGGTGTCCTGCAAAAATCTACTCAGATTAAAGGTGATGGAATGAAGCACTTTTGTGATAGAAGTAAAAGGTTGGAATCAGCCCCCCCCCCCGCAATCGACAATTGAATGACACGCAATTCTAAAAAATCAGTCGCCTATTTTGCCCAATTAACTGGGTGGGATGGGTGTGTGTGTGTGTGTGTGTGTGTGTGCGTGCGTGCGTGCGTGCGTGTGTGTGTGTGCTCTAACTACCTATCTTAACCGCAGCGTTGGCCTCCCCTATCTGTTTCTCATTTCGGCGGCGCTCTGTGGTTTTCCAGCGGTGACAGGCCTCCTAAAGAGTGGAAACTGGCACTAACAAGCAATTACATCCTGCCTGCCTGCCTGCGAGGGATTAAGGGATTACGAGACGTCTGGCTTCGCACTCTCTCTTTCAGCCTTGGCCGTTCCCGCGCTCATAGTTCTTTTTTTTCTTTTCTTCACCTTTTACTCTCAATTTATATTCTCTCTCTCTCTCTCTCTCTCTCTCTCTCTCCCTCTCTCTCACACTCAAACTTTCTCTCGGCCGTTGCTGATACCTTCCCCGCTTCCCTCATCATCCAGTCTGTCAGTGTGCTCAGGTTTCCTCACTGAATCTGTGTCCATCACTCCGACGTGGCTCAAACACAAACACAGTGTAAGAATCAGGGATGGGCAGAAGAGAAGAGAATGAGGTGGGAGGGAAAGAACAGCCCTCTGATGTTTAGACTAAGTCAGATGGGGCTCTTACAAGGCTATTGTCAGAAATTGACCAGGGGAATTTTAGTCTTTTTTTTCCCATTTTTTGCAATGCACCACAAACAAGATAATAACAGTTATAATAATCATTACTTCCATTTTTGAAAAGCCTGTTAGATTTTTTTCTGATTAGTTGATTGAACTATGATGGCAAAAAATGCCTTGAATAGAGAAATAAGTTGCATAATTTGGTCAACCCTTATCAGAATTGACCCGCACAAGTGTCTTGAAATTGCTCCATATATTGTATACCCTGCAGTCTAAAATTCTACTTTTCATGCTATTTACACTAGGTGAACATGTAAAACAAATTAGGATTATTTTTACACAAAACTGATTAGGGGTTGTTACAAGGCTAATGTAAGAAATTGACCAAGGTAATATTAATCCTTTTGTGTAATGCACCGCATAACCATAACCTTAAATGAAGCACTGCACTAACCATTGCTTTCATTATTGGAAAAACCTGCAGATTTTTTTTTCGATTAAGCGATTTAAGTCCCTGTAAAGCGACAGTAAATATGTGTTCTGACAGAAAAATGTGTTATTAACCAACCGGCCAAATTTGAGTGATCAAACTAAAAACATTGATTTGAACTAAAAAAGTATATAAAAATAGGTTTCAAAATCGTGCACAAAAAAAGGCAGTTCCCTCTGAGACACTGAAGGCGCTGAAACCAGCCCCGAGTATCAAATACCACTAATCCTATACATACATAAACAAATCCAAAATCGGAAAACCAATAACGGCTGTTTTTCGTTGTTTTGATTTAGCTCTGAAGTTAAAAATGGAACATGAGAAAATGGGATATTTGTTGCTCCGTGCGGCTCCATGCGCAGCGTCGCGCCTGCAGATCCTTGCGCTGTTGCGCCCGGGGAGATCCCCACTTGGAGGGGGAAGCCGGGACAGCGCACCGCTGTCTGTGAACGCACGGAGCTGGGGGAGTCACTACGCCGGGGACGGAACGAAAGTGTAAATAAGACACCGTTATGTAAACTCTGGCCTCCAGGGAACATGCATTTGAGGGACGAAGGTACCAGAGCTAGGCGGCAAACTAGCGTAGGTTGTAGTAACTCGGCGCGGTAGGAACGCGTTACGTCACGCCCGCCCGAAAAAAACATGTGCAGAGCAATTACTTGCTCTACTATGTATAATGTGTTTCGAAACAAATCTCCAAATTGACTTTACAGGGACTTTAAGCGATTCATTTATGGCTGTGAAAACTTTGGTAAAATACAGGAAAAAGTTGCATAATTTCTTCAAAAATCATCAGAATCTTGAAATGGCTCCATATGTTTATTCAAAGTTTATCCCATTCACGTTTGTAATAAAGCGGATATTCAAAAATTCACAAAACATCACAAGACATCATCATCACACTAAGGTTACAAGGAGCTGCCCGTGTGGGTTTTTACAGGGTCTGGCACCCATCAGTGCACGCCCTCCCCGGTGTTCCATCATTCTCTCTCTCTCTCTCTCTCTCTCGCTCTCTCTCTCTCTCTCTCTCTCTCTCTCTCTCTCACTCTCTCTATCTCTCCAAGCTATTTCTCTCTCCTGTTGCGTCTCCCCTTTCACTGCAGGTGTCTTTTATTGAGCCGGCGGTGATTTACCGCGCTCGGTTCCTCTCGGCCTCGCAATCAGGCGCCGCGGCACTGACAAGAAAAGGCTGGAGGTCAAAACACCTTGCACACACACACACACACACGCACACGCACACGCACGTGCACACGCACGCGCGCACACACACACACCCACACACACACACAGAGCAGGAAAAAAACAAATGATGTCTAATGGGAGCCCATTATCGGCGAAGGCTTTCAAGATATTGGCTTTTAGCAGGAGTGGGAGAGCTACAGAACTACATCAGCCATGCCCGGGCAAAGCCGTCGTCTCGGGACGTAACAGTATAGCCGCCTAGATCACCCGGCGGGAAATCAGAAACACATTTTCACGCGACGTCCCAACAGATTTCCCCTGTTACGTGAAGAAGGCGTGTCCCCCTCTGGAAAGGGTCAGGGCAAATAATGATGTTTTGGAGAGAATTTGTCTGGTGGTGGCGTCCATTCAAATTGGACATTCTCCTTCAAAGCCCTAACATCCACCTTGCTTTGGGTGTGAAAGACGAGTATTGGGGAAAGTGAGGTTTCGCTGTTCATTCTTGCTCTGAAAGTGTCTGGTCGCATTTGTCTACCAGATAATTATAGAAGCTAAATCTAAATATATGCTTTTACCATATTGGGTGATGGGCGAGAGAATGAGAATGAGGGCGCTTTGGGAACAAGCAGACGGGCTCCTTGGCTCCAAACAGGCTTTTTTGGTTTGCCTCGGGGGCTCTCCTACTGACTTGTGAACAAACTGTGAACAACAAGGAGAATGTAGCGGAGCGACCGCACAAATGCAAGGTGACAAGGACTCCGCTCTCTCCCGGTTTTGAATGGAAAAAACCAAAGGCCTTTAATCAGGGAAATAAAGAACAAACACATGTTGGGCTCTCTAAACACAGGTAGGCTGGTCCGCTCGCATACATTTTGTATGGGCAAAAAGTAGATCTGCACCATCTACACGCATCATCGTCAGTTGGACTTCTAGAGCTCCCTAGGTCTGGAGGTCATCTCTACATTCCTGTCGTCAACCCCTTTGCCCCTCCACCCGCTCACCAGGAAAAGAGCTCGAGGCGTCGGGCTGTAAACAGCTCCAGAGCTGCCGGGGTGAAACCAACCACGCCGGACAGCCCCGCGTCAGACTCCCAGCTCGCCGGGGCTGAAGGAGGCTAATCGCTCCCAGATGCGGCATTAAGGACATGGAACAACACCTCTCCAGGGAGCCACGGGGGAGAGAGCGAGAGGAGGGGGGTTGTCGCAGAGCGGCCCCCTGGTTCGGTGCAGCTGGGAGTCCGACATGGGGCTATCAGGCGCAGTTGGGTTCTAAATCAGGTGAAAGGCAGAGATGGCGGTGGAGAATAAGAGTAAGAATAAGAAATACTTCATAAATCCAGAGGAAAATTTAAGTGAACTGGGGACGTATCTGTCTGGTCACCTGGAGGACACTTGACTATTTATATACAGTATATATTTTAACCTTATTATTTCACTCCTTATTGACCTCTAGACCCACACGTGCAAAAGCTTTCACTCTCTACCCGGCCTCCCCGCAAATCAAAAATAGGCAGAATTCCTGAAACACACACACACACACACACACACACACACACACACACACACACACACACACACACAACACCTTACCAGATGACAGATGAACGGTTTGTCGCTGTTCCATCTCAATG
This sequence comes from Zeus faber, assembly GCF_960531495.2. Classification (NCBI taxonomy): domain Eukaryota; kingdom Metazoa; phylum Chordata; class Actinopteri; order Zeiformes; family Zeidae; genus Zeus; species Zeus faber. The sequence continues at coordinate 8,464,726 of NC_137196.1, read as the reverse complement.
CAGAGATTTAAAAACAAAGACAAGACAAAAAACCTCTGTGAATGTTATCTAATGTCGCCTGACGCTCCCCATCTATGATCTATGGCGTCTTCCTAAATCCATACAGTCCATGCGCATGGTGTTTGCATACCACAGGTGCTGACTTATGCTGTAGTTCAGTGCCAACGCTATCTACTGCATCCGGGGGATGACAGCTGTTTATGTGGCCGTCATGGAAGCTGCTTCACTGGAGTTACAGTACCTAGGTTCTACACCATTAGGTTTCAGAGTTATGGAGCTTCTGGGGGGAAGAACGTGATCTTCAAATAAAAGTTCTCAACATCAGCATTTCCTTCCCAGGTGTACAACTTCACTTTGGCCGAATGGTATTGCCAATTGCCACTGTCGATCCAAATAATCCGTCCGTACAGATCGATAACCCTTAAAGAAGAACAGAGGTGAACCCAGTTTACACCCGGGGGACCGAGAAGAATCAACCTCCAATGCATATAAATAATATGCATATATGCGTATATAAACATTCACATCTACAACATCTCGTATCAGCTCCCTCGCATCGCCACCGTGTGGTTTTTTTTCCCCTTTTTGTCCAGGACCTCCATGAAGCGTTCTCGCGGCGGATTGCTCCTGCACGCTCTTGCTTCCCTTATCGGCTGCGCAGGCGGCGGGGGGGGTTGCCCTGAAGCAAAGAATGCCTTTGATGGCGACATCCCGAGGCCGCCGCCGCCGCCTTTTGTGACCCATCTGGAGCCGCCGTGCGGCTGCAGGACCCTACAAGCCGGCTCTAGCCTCACTGAGCCGGCAGAGCACGTCGGCCGCTTAACTAAGCAACAATAAACACGCTGTCCTAAGGGCATTGAGGGACGTGATTTATGGGACGTGTCGTCTTGTTTAGGGGGCCCCCTGAGGGCTGTGTTTGTTTTTTAGTTGTTGGGTTTTTTTGTTTTTTTTTTACTGTAGGTGCACTATTGTGGATCTACAGATTTGGTATCACCCGCATCATGTCCCTTTAGTTTACGTTACCTAGACCTTTCACAGCGACTTCTGGGAAGAGGAAAGTTGACAGAGTCCTTGTTTGCCGACTTTATCTTCTCTCGCTTTCTCTCTCTCTCTCTCTCTCTCTCTCTCTCTCTCTCTCTCTCTCTCTCTCTCTCTCTCTCTCTGTCTCTCTTTTCAGGTGGGGCCAGGTGGAGGATGTGGAGAAGGGATAGTTCCAAGGTTTGTTGTTTCCCTTTTTTTTTTTCTGTCATCCCCTTCCTCTGCTTCATGTTGCAGTTCCTCACTCATTCCAAAGTATCTACCGTAGAGTGGGCTGCGAGAAACGTTTGTTTTGTGCCTTGTCAGACCATTGTAGCCCAATAGAAATATTTTATTTGGTCATAAAAGTCAACGGATCCAGATGCTTACCTTATTCCTGCTGTGATATTAACTGATAAAAGTAGCCGCTTTTGGGGAGGCCGCTCTTGCCTCCAGGGTATTAGCTACCAATCCTTGCACTTTAATCCCCTTAACGCAAATAAATGCCAGCCAGTGAAATTTCTCCAAATGTTCTTTAATTGGCTTACGCAGGAATTCCAACTCTTAAAGGTGCTGCTGTGGGTGGTGGTCTCTCTGCTGCCGCTAGTGGAAGGAGCCGGTATGGGACCAGGCGGCTGTGGCCACGCCGTGGGCCTTCTGGGAGATCAGGAGGAGAGAAAGCCTCCTGTCACGCTGCCAGAGATGGTGGAGGAGGAGCAGGAAGAGGAGAGTGACCCTTACACCACCTGGCATGCGCCATATGGTAGATAAACTCCATAAAGCAAAATATGACCCACAAAATAAAGCGTCCTATCCCCTAAATGATCCCCTAAATGAGCCCAGTTTCTGGGCTCATTCTTCGTTCTCAACATATTTCCTCTCTTTCCAGATCCATATGCGATGGACGAGGCGGACGACCACCCCAGCAGTCGCTGGATGGGCCGCTTCCCGCGCTCCTCCGACACGTCCGAACCTCAGCCCAAGGGCTCGGCAAAGAAGAAGAAGAAGAGGAAGAAGAAAGACAAGGAGGGCGAGACGGAGAAAGGCAAGGGTGATGGGACGGGCCGAGGGAGAAGCGGACGGCCGCCCAAGCAGAGCAGCCGGGACTGCCGCGTGGAGAAGCGGGAGATGAGGGTCCGCGACCTGGGGCTGGGGTTCGATTCGGACGAGATCATCCTCTTCAAGTTCTGCGTGGGATCGTGCCAGTCGTCCCGGACCAACTACGATCTGGCACTGAAGGCCCTGTTGCAGAATGGCTCGCTACCCCGCCGCACGGCGCGCAAAGTCAGCGCCCACCCCTGCTGCCGGCCCGACCGCTATGAGCCGGTGTCCTTCATGGACGCCCAGACCACCTGGAGGACCATCCAGTCGCTGTCCGCCGCCAGCTGCATATGCATGGGCTGAACAGGAATAGAAGAGTGGAAGAGGGTTAGGGTAACAAAATGAGGTGGAGGCGGGGGAAGCCGGGGGTTTGGGTGGGGACGGGGTTGGCCGCCGCTCATCCCGAAGATGTGGAAAGATGAAGCTGTGTGTAGGAATGCCTCCACATAGACACACGCACATGGGCACACACACACACACACACACACACACACACACACACACACACACACACACACACGAAGGGCCAGTAAGAGATCCCCACCCACTCAGTGCAGGGAGTAGTCTCGTCCCATGAGGAAGGGCAACAGTGTGGAGGTGACGGAGGCCACTCAGCCACTTCCCGCTGTTTGTTCCTTGCTGAGAGAGGAGTCGACTGGGTGGCACTGGCTTCTAAAGGGTCAAAGGTGAAGATGAAAGGCTGGACAGGAAGTCCCTTCAGGAACAAAGGATTTGTCTTCAAACTCAATAAACGGCTTCTCATATGTGCCAGTATAGTCATTAGTTGTGAAATAGACTCTTCAAGGGAATTAAGACTGTTAATTATTATATGGACAAGCCCCAAAGGTTGATTTGGGAAATACAGTATACTCTCCAGTCTTAGAAACGTGGATGAGCTGCATTTAAAGGACCAAGTCTTTTCTGTACTCAGAGGAAAGAAAAGAATGATGATGATCGGACGGATGTTTTTTTTTTTTTTTTTGTAATATTATCATGAAGAAGTAAATTCATTCCAAATGCTTAAATGTTATTTTTTTATTCCATGTTTTTCAGGAGAACTCAACCCAATGGATGCTATGCATCCTCATGCATTACTGTTTGATAGAAAAATATATTTATTTCTTATAAATTATTTATTTATTACTGCTTCATTTGAGCGCTGCATCTATAAACTGTAATGTATATATATACATACATATATATATATATATATATAAAACTATTTATTTCAAAGATCTCACTTATCTGCCTTTATGTTGTTTGTTACTTTTTACAGGTTGGTTCAGTGGTAGCTTTCTATGACATCATTATAAACACAGTATAAATGCTGAACCGAAGACAAGCGTGGAACATCTGGCAAGATTAGATCCAGTTTCTCTCAGGAGGTGGTTGGATCTTGAACTGAATTCTAATCGAACTGATCCCTCCGTCCCAAAGGTCTTATTGTCTTCTATCAGTTCTGAGACCAGTTCTCCAGGTGAAGGAGAATCTTATATGGAATGGAATACTATACGTGTAAATATGCTTCAGTTTTGTTTATATTGCTATGTGTTTAAGATGTGTAAATTGTGCCCTCTTGTGTTGGCGCGCCATCTACTGGTTACTACTGCAACATCCTGAACTGTGTGGCTGATATTGACCAACAGATGGCGTCTCTTTCCTACCTCCTCTAAATAGATAACTAAGGTAAAAAAAAGATATGATAAGCTTGCCCGTAGACACTGCATTTAGGTTAAAACACCATTTAAAACAGGAAAACTCTATTCATATAAATCCCATGGAGTACCCCACGTGTAAGTATTTGTCAATATGTTCCTTTATCAAAACAAACTAAAAGTCAATGGGTTTTTTTTGCAACTAAGCAACTACAAACAACCGGAGTGATGGGTTTTCAATTGTTTTTTATTGTATCTCCACATACTTGGCAACACAGCCACCATGACACACACCACACATCTTTCAGAAATAACATTAGAACCTCCAATGCGTTTCCGTTCTCTTTAGCTGCTGTCAAGTTCCCCGGTACACTATCTTCAATTGCATCATGCAACACGAGCAAATGGCACAGAGTTAAATAGCAGCACATGTATAAAAACATCCCTGTTAAAGTAGTGTAACAGCTGCATTTGGTAACGCAATTAATAACCCCAAACAAAAGCATCATCTTCATCTCTCCATCACATGTCCATTTGGATTCACTCAGTGAATCTTGCACGAGGGAGCCTCGGAAATCCATACCACGGATTATTAGTAGCGGTTATTTACCATGAACAGTCCTTTATTTCTACCCATAGGGTAGGCCTATGGTGCTAGTGTTACATAAACTCTGTAACGTGAAGTTCCCCTCTGCTTAAAAAAATTAATTCCACCATTTTCAACTGCCTCTGAGGAAAATCCACAGCCTCAGAGACACTTTGCTGACTGGCAGGAGCTCGGTGTGCTGAAGGTGCATGTGACGATATCCACTTTCCTGACCCGAGAAGCATGGAGAGCCTCCGGGGCGCCGCATCCTCCTCCCGGTGACAACTGAGCCAGTATGGGTTTGGACGGGGCCGCCACTTCGGCCTCCAGCCCGAGGCCGACGGAAGCTCCCACGCTGAATGGATGGAAGTTGACCTGAGCTGTGTCGTAGTCCCAGGCCTGTTGGGTTGTGAAGTCCGTAAAAGATTTCGTTTTCGTGGAGATCTGATGCTCCACGTCGCTCCGGAAGTTGGCAGTGCGTAGCGACACGTAGCTGGTGTCATTGCTGTGGTCAAAGGATGGGGGTGAGTGCTGACCCCCCACCCAGCCGATGGTGCGGCCCTGGTCCTCCTTGGCCTGCCCCACCGACCTCTTCAGCCTCTCGCAGCCCTTCACCAGCAGGTTCTTGCGACACAGAATGTACACCCACGGATCTAGAATAGGGTTGAACGAGGCGAAGCGGATAGCCAAGAGGTCACTCCGGTAGTCAGGCTTCCCCCCGGCAGAGATGTAGGCAGGGTCGTAAAGCTGGTTCACAAAGATTCGCACCTGTCACGTGGAGGGAAAAGAACATAGGATGTTACACCTCCATGTCGAATAGAAGAGACTAGACTAGACTAGAATAGAACAGAAATGACTAGAGTGTTATATAATAGAGTACAATAGAACAGACTACAATATAATATAATACACTAGAATAGACTAGGACAGAATTGAGTATAATAGATTAGAATACAGTAGAGTACAACAGTCTAGATCTGGCCAGACTAGACTAGAACAAAGAAGACTAGAATAGAATAGACAAGATGAGGATAGAGTGCAATAGACTAAAATTGAATATATTACAATAGACTACAGTAGAATCGAATAGAATCCGATGTGCCTTACCACTAGTGGGACGGAGCAGACCACGAACACGATGGTCATGAAGATCAGCAGCCAGAACATCTGCATCTCCGCCGCGGAGGCGACCGAGGGCAGCATCCGCGGGAAGCGCCGCCGCGACCCGCCTCCACCTCCGTGCGCCTCAGTCCTGACGGTGCTGGTTCTCTGGTTCATACCCACCAGGGAGCGGCACACGGCGCAGTTGCACAGCACGCTGACCGCGACCAGCCCCAGCATCAGGCCGCCGTAGAGGAAGGAGTAGGACGCGCCGAGAGGATCCGTGGCCCTCCAGTCCAGGAAGCACCAGGTCCCCGGAAAGTGGCGCACATGGCGCCCGAAGCCGAAGCTGGGCATGACGCACAGCACCACGTTGGCCAGGTAGATGGCCAGGAGCGCGAAGCGCGCCATGCTGCGATCCACGTGCTGCGAGTAGAAGTACGCGTGGCTGATGGCCAGGTAGCGCTCCACGGCCATGGCGCACAGGATGGACATGCCCGCCGAGCCGAAGAACAGCATGGAGAAGGAGAAGAAGTGGCAGAGCAGCGCTCCGCCGGGCCAGCGGCTCCACACGTAGGTGGCGATCACCACGGGGCTGGTGAAGCAGGTGCCCAGCAGGTCCGTGATGGCCATGCCGCACACCAGCGTGTAGAAGGTGGTCTCCTTCTGCTCCTTCTTGGAGATGCACAGCACCAGTATGGCGATGAGGTTGCCCAGGACGCCCACCGCGAACATGGTGGCCGAGGTGACCAGGGAGCGGGACTCCAGGCGCAGCGGTGGGAACGACGCGCTGCTCCGGTTGTCGGTGAGAGAGAGCGGGGGCAGCGGAGCGGAGATGTTGGAGTCCAGTTCGCCCGATAGAAGGCTGTCGTTGAGCATGACGTTGGAAACCAAAATGCAAGATTTGCTAAGGTAGATCAACTTCTAAAAAAAAGGGTTTCAAAGTTGTGAAATTACCTCCTGTGTTCTGGAGCAACAGGTTAAAGGTGCAGGTTCCGCTTGAAGTTGGATGCGATGCGCGGTGCGCCCGCATGAGGGTGTGTTTGGTTGTGTTTACCCTGGACACGCTGCTGGTATTTAACGGCAGAGGTCCCTGCGCCTGACGTCATGAGAGTGACGTCAGGAGCATGGTATTCAGATAAACTTAGATCCAGTGTTGCCAATCACGCCTCCCCAATTTGCAAGTAGGCAGCAACACACCAAGGCACAGCAACACTACATCTTAATATATGCAGGCCACAATTCTCAGCATGAAATCCATGTTTGAATAATGTATGAGTGATATTTTGATCAATATCACAATCCTTTGTTAGATAACTGGATTAGGAACTCCACCTTTTTTTAAACATACGGATTCACCCTTGTCTACGATCTAAGACGGTCAATTTCTTTTCTTCTGATGGATAGATTTTTTTCCTTGGTCACTTGCGGGGGTGGGAGTATTTTTTGTGCTGTTCTTTTTTTGTGAATGTTCATCCATATCGACAGTCTGACCTTAACTAGCTTTATCTAGGTTTATCTAATTTAAGTGCATTTTTGCTTGGAAAGGCGGACCCGCCACCAACAATAGTAAATAGCGTATAGATTAACTCACTCATAATGCAAACACATTGAATGTTGTTTTTTTTACAAAATAGTGTTATTGATTACCACTTTAACAGCAAAGGTAATTGAGTAGCTATCGATTTCTCAAAGCTATTCTGAATATATTCCTCATACTGCTATCTTAATCGAGGAGCATATTTTTATATGGGACTTTATTTAGATTACATAGTAATAAAGATCACGTCATATTCTTCAAAGATATTACACAGTTGTGTGCCATGCTCTTTTTTAATTCAATGTTCTGTAGGCGGAAAGTGGGAATTTCTATTTCTACCAAACATTCAATCAATAACCAAAACAATACTGAAGGTAATGCAGAACTACTTATAAAGTGGGAATATGTGATGAGCTGCAATAGCCGGATATCAACAAGATTCAAGATTCAAGAGGTTATTTGTCACATACGTACATATACATACGGTCATAAATATATGCAGTGAAATGTCATGACACCCGGTGATTACGCACAATTGTATAAAAATACAAAAAATACTAAAATGTGCGTAAAGTAAGGGAGGATAGTTTCACACACACACTCACACTTCTCGGAGGAGCCAAGCAGCCAGAGCGAGGTAACCTGATTACTAGAAATGAAGGAATTCATCATATACTGTACAATGGGAGAGAGGTCTAAAGCCAGACTGCATCAGGGGCTGGGTTCTCTATCTCTGTCTGAGTAAGTGGATTCCTCTCCACTTTCCTGTAGCCTCCTATTGGTCAGATGCCCCCTGGGTGTGTGTGTGTGTGTGTGTGTGTGTGTGTGTGTGTGTACAGGCAGGGTCTGCCTTTGGTGCCGTAATAAAACCGAGCCCTCAGACGTCAGAGATCCTGTTGCTCCCACACACACACACACACGCACACACACACACGCACACACCACACAGGTATACTCACGATGCACACAGGATCATGTACCAGCCGCCCACATATACATCGAACAAACACAGGTTGGTTTTAATGAGAATTTTCTTTCTGTATGTGTGTGCGTGTGTGTGTTGCTATCATCGTCCGTCTCACCCCACGCTAGGAGCCTTTGGGGTAACCCATATTCAAATATTAATCTGCTACCTCTCCTCTCTAAATTAGATAATCTCGACACGAGAAAATGTTCCTATTGTAGGCATGCTAAAGGCAATATATAAATTAATTGGGATGGATGTCGAGGATGGAGGATGATGCACATTTTAACTTCAACTTTAAAGTGGTAATCCATCAGATTAACTGTGTTGGGTGGATTACACTACAAATCCCAGGATTCCATTCAATATTCCTGAAACATTTGTTTTCACAGGGCGTGCCCTCATCTTCGCTCTAAGATGGTCAAATCAATTCATCAATTCTTCATGTGCGTGCCAAAACCTTGCATTATTGGTGGGAAAGGTGGACCCTGCCACCAAACAATAGAAACAGCATATTGTGGACCGCATGACTAATGCAATGACACCGATATGCTGTTTCTCATAAAGTGCCAGCTTAAAAAAATGGATAAAATATGGGATTCTTCAAACAAAATTATTTTAGGGATTACCACTTTCACGACAACCGGTTGAATGGGTATCTCAGTCCTGCACTGAGCAATAAATCATCTCTATTTATTTCACATTCAAAATTATGTAATTGAAATGTTTTCAAGGTGCAGTGGAGCCGAGGTGACAGGAATCGCTCGATAAAACTTTATAGACTCATCCTGCTGAATCGAGCGCTGGATTAGACTGAAAGCAATTTCTCAGATGAAAAGTTCCTCTCTTGTTATTTTATTGCTGTTTTTATTTTTTTTCTCTTCATTTCTAATGGCCTTCCACGTTTGATTTGATTTTGACAAGAGGCAAGTATATCAGCACAATGGTCATTCACCCGTGAAGTGACGAACAAAACAACGTTGACAACGGAAACAATGTTGAAGTCTTCCGTTTTCTGTCTTCATCTAAAGTGACTAAACTTCATTGACAAAAAGTAGTTCTTGTTACAACAACAACCCAAAAATAAAATTGAAAAATAGAATAATTATCATAAATATATACTGTATAATGAATGAAGAACAGATACATTGTATAAGACTGCCATTTAGTGGCCAAGAACATAAAATATAAGACATTTGTTTCAAATTGCATGGAGATTATGAACCAAGTCTTCCAGGACTTTCTAGTTCCAAGTGTTCGGAACATATGGCTACTTCCTGTTTATGTGGTTGCTTTCACCAATACGTTTTCACCTGTGGTGGCCATATTGTTAGGACTTTCAGAACTCTTTTGAACAATTGGAGTCCAAGGAATCTAACATTTGTTTGGTTGAAATTGGACAAATGGCCTCGGTGGAGATGTCTAAAGTTTGTTTTTCAGGTAAATAGAAAATTGGCTGAAAATCTGATGAGGCAGAAGTCAATGTTCCCTCTGGAAAACTTGTAGGCCATGAGGAGACACATCATATTACACCCAGTTTATGACTGTAGGATAAACGGGATGCGAGATATGGCCTTATGAAAAGTACGACTTTGGCCCGTTATGGCCTGACATTGGCATGTGAAAAGTGAGATTTTGGACTGATGGTGGCGCTGGACATAAGGTCCGATTGTTCCAAATTTTTTGATTTAGATTCAAGATTCAAGATTCAAGATTTTTATTTGTCACATACATATACATACTTTCATACATATATGCAGTGAAATGTAATAACAGATAGACTATTGTAGACTATAGAATAATAGACTATTCGGATCAATATCCATCAATGTGCCAAAATGCGAAAAAATCTACCAGGCAAATCATAGCAATCCATACCAACAATACAGCAAGATAGTGGTAATGTCGCAGTTTTTGTAGCAACATGAACTGTTGCAGTATTCAGTCATACACACTATGAGTATTGTGGCTGTAGCTATGTATGCATATGAACAGGTCTCCCTTAAAAAAAGAAATCCAACCAGTGCAAACAGATCACAAGAGGCGCAAATGCTAACGAAAACCCTCCATGTCAAGTCACTCATTTATAGCCCTAGAGACGTAAAAGACATTTAGACCTCATCGTTCATCAGAATCACTGCAAAGTACACAAGTCCATATGTGTGGGGTACAGACGCCACTAGTCACTGCCGCCCTCTTACAACCAATAGACTTAATAAAATGACACACTAGTCCTCCTCCTCTCTGCCAACCCCTCTGCCTCTCACACACACACACCCACACACACACACACACACACACACACACACACACACACACACACAGACACACACACACACACACACACAGAAACACACGTTTAACCCAGTGGCTTGGCCATTTCTCTTGTCAGTGCCAAAGTGCCACAAGACAGGGCAGTGAATGGTGGAAATGGGTCCATGGCTGGCACCGTGGCGTATTCCGGATGATACATAACAGTGTGATGATGTCACGCAGCTTCCCCCTGAGCACGCAGCTCCGTGTTCTACTGCGTCTCCGTCCTACGCTCTCCTCCTCTGCCTGTATTGGATCTCCATAAAATGACAGTGATTTAGTTTTAAAGCAGGGTAGTAGGTATGGGGGGGATACTATACTGATACTATATTGACAATACATAGGCAGATACTTTTATTTCACTTATTGGAATAGCCAGGGAAGGTCCAGAAAACATAGTAGGGAGTTCCAAGAAGATTCTGTGTGTGTGTGTGTGATGTGTTAACATAGTACCCCGAGGGGCGGTTTGCAGACTAAATCCGGACTAAACTAATCCTACTTCAATTGATCCAGAATTGAAAAAGGCCTTATTGGGACGTTGCTTAATTTAAGATTAATTGGTTCTAGACAAGGAAGTCCTAGACTGTAGTCATGAAAGTCTAGTCAGCTCATTCTGTCTGGTCTTGGTGCTGGTCTTAGTCCAGATAATTCATTTTCTCTATTGTCGAGGTCAACCCGTAGGCCCAAATCCATTAATCCAGAGATAAACCTATCTCTGGTCATCTTAAATTTAAATCTTCACCTAGACCTAGATTAGCTCTCATCGTCCTTAAGTCTAAGACTATTTTAAACCATGACTGGGTTAGTCCAGATTAAAAATGTGATTTAGTCTAACATTCGGCCTAATCGGTCTGCAAAACTCAACACTTTCTTTCTTTCTCTCTTCCTTCCTTTCTCTCTCGCCATCATCCCACCCCTATTTCCGCCGCGCGAGCTTCCCTGCTTCGCCACTATCTCTGCCCGGGTCATGGCGTGGCTGGGTATGCAGATGCAGCGTTTGTGTAATACACTACATATCCCGCAGGTATGTAGTGGGAGGAATGGCAGAGGTTTTTTTATTTTTTTAGAATGATTAACCTTGAAAGTTTTCAACAATTCCGTACTCCCACATACATATAGACACACACACACACAAGCACGCACGCACACACACCTTTGTATTTGCACAGGAATAACACTTACCATCCGACAGATCTCCTGGTAGCCATGTCAATTATCCGTCTAGTGCTTTGCAGTTGAAACCGTGTGTATGTGTGCAATTGTGTGTGTTGCCCATTTCCTGGTTTACCTTCTACTATAGCATTGCTTGGAGAACAATACGATGTAATTGGTGCACGGCACACGGTGGCCATCTATCATTCTGCATACAAGAGAGAGGCTTACATGCGGCCATTTAACACGTCACAAAACCCCTTATTACACCTCACACACGCTCTGATATTATACTGTATACCGCCTGGCTCGAGAGCAGGTTTGGAGGATGAGTTACAACTCTGTCCTTTCACCCATTATTGTATCCCGTCATCCCTTCACGTGACGGATTGTGTGCTGTGACGTGAGCAAGCGAGCATGGCGAGGGGTATCATGGCTTTGTTGTTTTTACCATCCTTTTCAATCTCCCCCGAGAGGGGGTTCTTATTGAGCCTGGCTCCGCCGTGACAAATCTAACAATTACATCTCGCCTTTCGTTATGAAGAGGAAGTCCTCTAATTCTCTCTGTCGCAGTGGGGGCGGGAGGGAAAGTGCGAGGTGGCTATGAGACAGGAGGAAAGCAGTCTAGCGATGGTGAATCCTCAGAGTCCTCGGCATCACTGCGATGCCAGGTGGCCGCTGCCAATTGAACATCTCCTTGACGCGAGTTGGAAACGATAAAATACACTGACGCAGACATAGTAGTTGCTGGTGTTTGCATGGTGAAAAACAAAACCACTGCAGCCAGGTTTATGAATGAAATATTCGGTGTTCAATATTCGGTGCAGTTCTAATTAATTCCCTTCATAGGCTTGTTTTGTCGCCTTGTAAATAACGTTGTACTTTTGAAAACGTTGCTCTGCATGTTAGTGTACGTGTAACCTGCATTTATGGCACATAGTACTTGTCATCCCTAGAGGGTTTGTTCTCTTCGAGGCTCAAAGTTTAAAATAAAAATGTCAGATTATCATCATCATCATCATCATCATCATCATGATAGGGACCCAGACAATTTGAATTTCTGTTCTCCCATATTCCAATTCCCATGTGCGCCAACAGAACCAGCTCAAGCAATTATTTTTGCAGGGTTGCACCTGATGCAGCAGCGTTGCACCCACACTCAAAGCCTCTTGGGTATTATCGTTATATTATCGTATATTATATATACACATCAAACTCTGCCGTGGCGCCAGTCGAATCCCTGAGCAATATGAACCTCCTCCCAAATAGACGGTCGCTGTTGTGGTTTGAGGTCCACGGTGTCTGTAAGTATCAATTTCATATCATCCAAACGCTGTTATACCTGTGGATGGAGCAGAAAATGAGCAATTGCATTAGCCCAATCATTTTGACTGAATATTCCTCAGATGTGTTAATAAATATGTTTTTAACAGCATAAAATGATTGGCATAAAAAAAAGAAAGATTTCCATTGTGTGGTATGAATGCAATCAGAGTGCGTAAATGTGTGTGTAACCAGCTGGCTATGCTGGTAGGGTGGAATGACGGAGGGGGAGAGTTCGGTGACAGTTCGCCGTCTCGCCGGGTTTTATTTATGTGCTCCAACATAAATCATAATAATAATAATAACGATCACAGAAATGAAGATATTAATCTTGATCAACAAAAGCTTACACTCAGTGAGCGCTCCGCTCTCTCAGGCTCTCAAATCATCCAAGTAGGTGGTGGCGTATGCAGCATGCGGATGCAGGACCTGGTCCATGAAGAACTGAAACATGGCTGGGGCTCCGAACAACCTCAACGGGAGCGTAAAGAATTGGTAAAACCCATACAGCGTACAGAAAGCAGAGATATCCTTGGACTCTGGAGACAAGGGAATCTGCCAGTTGTCTCTGGTTAAATCCAGTGTCTTGAAAAACTGAGCGGTGCCTAACCTGGAATGTCTGCGCAGCACCCTTGAGGCCGAACGGCATCCTGAGGAATTCTAAAAGGCTGAAGGGCGTTGTGGGAGTCTACCCACATGTATGGGTTTAGGGAGGGAGACGGAGTCGTTCTGACAGTAAGGTGCGACATGGCTAGGCTTTTACTAATAATTAAACACAGATGCTCGATGGCAAAACGGGAACATAAAATAAAAGGGATGATCAGTCTGTTTCTTTCGGTTGTGCTGTGGTCCACAGGCGTCCTGCATGTCCCGCACCCTTGATCCCCACTGAAAGACAGTACAACATATATGAAAACTCTCCCGGCGGCTGATTGGGCAGACCCGGTACAGCTCCGCCGCTACACATCCAAGCCAACCCTGTCACTTGCAGACTTGGCTTAACCACACCGCCTCATTTTCCACAGGTGTGATCACTGCCGTCTTGGGAACATTCAGCAGGTGGACCGGCACCTGGTGGTATCCGCGCAAGGAGAACATTTTTGACTCATCGACTCATCGATCAGCCGGCGGTTTTTAACATCCACCAACAGTCCATGGGCACACGGGAAATCCACTCCTATTATGGGGAAAGACACCTTAGCTGTGGCAAAATCCCAGATGAACTGCCATCAGCCAAAGCACTGCTCCACGTACCTCAAGCCGTAGGTGCGCTAGGGGTGCTGTTGGCGGCTTCCAAGGGGGGACCGTGTCCGCAGGTCAGGATGTCCATACATGATGTATGTAGGTAGAATGCTCCAATGTGCACCCGTGTCACAAAGGAAATGCCACCCAGAGATGGCGTTCAGGACAAACAGCAGCCTGCCTGGTCAGCTGGCGCTCGGCTGACCAGGCAGGTGTGTGCCCTACTGAGCACCAGCCCTGGCGTTTCCCACCGCGCTGAAGGTGCAAGGTGGACGGCACTGCCTGGCCTTGGCTCCAAATCTTTGCGCGAAAAAAACACAGACCAGCGATACTGATACTACAAGATAGTATTTTGTAGCATCCATGGTTATATCGCACAGTGCGAATTGCGCTTCAGCTGGGGCGAACCGGGTGGCGGCGAGGACTCCCAAAACTCAGACAGCTTGAGAGAAACTGCATTTATCGACATGTTCTCAAAGCGCTCTGTACATGACCGCAGACAAACGTCTGGGTCACCAGTTTAGAGGCAGGAACAAAGATACAGACGACCTCTCTTTTCTCCTGGACAACACCAAATCGTGTGTCATTTATTCAGCATGTAGGCAACAGCATTAGCATGTCACTAGCACCGCTCAAGCTCTTCCCTCTCCGATGCCATACCGAGCCCCGAGTCAGGGATCACCCACAATGCTTTATTCTATTAAAGAGACAGTGTTAAGTATGCGCCCGAGTGACTGCAACCCGTAATGGTGAATACTGTTCATAACAAGTAGACCACACCAGCACGATGGAGCTACACCAGTCACTGGTAGACTCCTCTATTACCCCCATTTCCAGCATGACCTTCAATTCCGCCTGCTCAATTTTGCACTTATGCTCAGGCGATTGATATGACTGGGTGCTTATTTTCACCCCCAGGGTTGTTTCTATGTGATGGTGTATGAGCGAAGCGCGGCCTGGCAGGGGAGAGAACACGTCAGCAAACTGCTGCTGTAAAACGGCCACATCTGCACCCTGGCTCTGCAAGAGATTGTTACTAGAAAGGGCTGGAGTCTGATTGATCTTTTTGAACCTCCAGATCCAACTCATCTCTCTCAATCACTGAGGTGGCCAGAGAAACAGACGCCCCCTTCCGCCATGCTTTTAGGAGGTTGAGGTGCTAAACCTGAGTCGTCCCACCCCTGCCAGTGCGTTCGACCTCTGGTCGACCTCCCTGACTCGCCGCGTGACCATGAAGGGCCCTTCCAATCTGTAATTTAGAGCTGGATGTAGGGAGCAAAACCAGCACCTTGTCTACTGGTGAAAATTGTCTCAGGCGTATCCTCTGTTGCTGACACTGACATTCCTGGGCCTGGAGCAGAACTGGTGCTCGGACCTTTTCTCTAATTAGGTCCAGCACCCCCCTGGGTCTCCTGCCAAACAGGAGTTCAATTGAGAAAATCCTGTGGAGGCCTGTGTTACCTCCCTCACTGCAAACAACAGAGGGTCCAACTACTTATGCCAATTTTGGCCATTGTCGTGCGCAAACTGACGAACCATATTTTTCAAGGTTTGATTAAATCACTCCACCAGGCTGTTGGTCTGGGGGTGGTACATGCTGGTCCAAATTGAGCATTGACATTCGGGACAGGCAGCACACCACTTACGCACATCTGCCCAAAGGCCCGGCCAATAGAAGCGGGCCATTATCCTCTGTAGTATTTTCTCATGTCCGAGGTGACTGGCCATTGCGTTATGGTGAAATGCCTGGAAAAGCATATTGCGGCGGCTTTTTGGCACCAACAACTGGGTGATTTCCTCCCTTGACTGAGTGTCACGGCTCACCCGATACAGTCTGTCCCTAATGACTGAAAAGCACAGGTGAGGGAGCACGGCGTCAGGGCGCACCAATTCCCCGTCAATTTTAGAAACCTGTTCGAATGCAACACGCAGGGTTGGGGGGTCATCCCGAGACTGCTTGAGGGGGAAATCCTCCGTGGGTCAGATTACTAACTAACCCCTGTCTTTACCATATTTTTTCCCCCAGCAACAAAATTCCAGCCTCACTACCAGATACGTGTGAATATCCTCATGAGAATTCTCATGAGAATTATTTAATTCAGTCAAAAGGATTAATTTTGATCGAATGCAAAGAATAAATCAAAGTGACTCCCAACTCCCGAGTCATTTCAAAGATTTGTTCGTTACGAACAAATCGTGAGTCTTGCATCACTACTAGAAGCCCTGTGGCAGTTTCTCTTTCAGCACAGAAGACACAGAAGACGGGGTGTCCCTCAACACGCCACATGGTTGGCGCGTGGTAGGCAAAATTGCCGCACTGGCACCTGAACAGGGACTCTCTGGCATGGGGAAGGGACACAGAGGGGCCATCCAAAGACACCATGGAGCCACCAGCAGGTCAGCGGGCGGCCCCAGCACCAACCCTCTCCCCACTTGCAGCAGCAGCACCCAGGGTGTCCAGCGGAGGACCGGGGGAGAAGCAGCCACAGTAACCACCATGGGTAACCGCTGGCAGCTACTTCACCCAGCAGCCACCGCCGGGACCATCCAGCAGCCAAGCAGCCAGGCCATCCCCACACTACGAGGCTATATTAATAACCACTGTTTTACATGTTTCTGACGTTTTTAGTGGTTAGCAGGATAGTGGTGTGCAATGCGATCATTTAATTGTAAAAAGTGTGACGTGAAAGAAATTAGGTTGGGGTACATGAACTAGTGTATAGTTCCAGGTTATGGGTCCAAAATATAAAATTAATTGTTAACTGTTTAATTAATGAGCGCCTGGCTCACTGTGTTTGCAGTGAATGGAAGTATTAGTATTAGTATAAGTTCAAGTTCAAGTTCAAGAGATTATTTGTCACACATCTGAGAACAATAACGAGTGAGACTAGACGGATCATTTTCAAACACAGTCCTTTGTATTGTTCTGTGTTGAGTACTTCCACTCTTCTCTCTCAATCAATCTCTCACATCACAACAGGTTGCTCTTTTTCCTTTTTTTGTTTTATTTGTTTATACCGTTTCACCTTTTCTAGCTGTCCAAGGAGCCGATGCATTAAAATAAATCACCCAAACTTTGCAAATGCTAAGGGCATAGCCGGATGAGATCCAGACAAAACCAAAACAGATTTAAAATGTACACACATCCAAAAGAGGATACGTATCGATTTTTACTAACAGACTTTTAATCGTTATTAAATCGTCATTAATTTGTTTCCTTAACCTGATTATTTCTATACGGCATAGCAGCCCCGTCCCAGTTTAATGTGATAATGTGATCCTGGCTGGGTATCGAATGAGGTGACAGTGCAAAGCAATGAGCGACTCGCAGTTGAGCGCAATTTAATTATCCCTCTCTCCAACTGGAAGGAAAGCCGAACCAATCAAAACCAATTAAAAGCAATATAAGACATCTTTGCAGAAGCTAGAGCCGGCTCAGTGGCTTGTCATTGGCGCTGGATATACACTGAGCAACTGACAGAACAGAGAGAGAGAGAGAGAGAGAGAGAGAGAGAGAGAGAGAGAGAGAGAGAGAGAGAATGAGAGAGAGGGAGAGGAGAGAGAGAGAGAGACCATAGTCAGTGATCCAGAAAAAGGTTTCTGTCATGTTTCAGACACAAAATCCAAGATTCCAACTGTGACACTCCATTTCCACAAGACACAAGCCTCTCACAGATCTAATGCCGCACTGAAGCTCATAAAATAATAATTGTACCCATTTCATTATAGCAGGTCTGATACACGAAGGTATTTTCATTAAATGAAGCGACGCATCGATAACAGAGAGAGCAAGGAGAGACCAGAGACCTCTCCAACGAGGTGGAGGATGGTGGAGGATATAGATATGTGAGCTTAATAGAAGCACAACGACTGGAGAGAAATTATTTAATTTCATGTGTTGGTGGCAACCCGGTTTGGATAAGTCACTTGTCGCCCCCATACCTTTTAACGGATGCTTGAAACTTCTAAATTGTAGTGCTAAAATGTGGTTATTTGTCAAAAATGTGTAGCAGTCATTGTGGAAACAATGTATTGCAGCAGGTTGTGCCATAGGAAAAAATAACATTTAATAGCTCAAAATTCTGTAAATATCTCGTGAGATGTAGAGATAAGAATGCTATCTACGATTTAAAATATTGCTCACTCTCATCATCTCACCCTCCTAATCCCCCCCTCCCTACCTCTCCCATCACTCTCACCCAATTCCGTCTCTCACTAAATGTATTTCTAACTCTACAATGTTCTATGTTTATCTTTGTCTATTTGTAATTTGTTTGTGTTGATATGTATCCCTACAAACTTCCTGCAATACTAGGACAGTAAAAAGGAATCTAAAGAAAACCCAGACTTATCTATGGGAAAGCATGGGCACGGTAGTATAGCTATTACCTTGGATGCACTGTGCCATCACCCCCTAACTAACGTCAATGACACCCATCAAGTTTGTCAGTTGGAATGTGAGAGGCTTGGGCTCACCTGCTAAACGTAGCAAAATCCTAAATCACCTCACAAGGAGGAACCCCAGCTTCTGTCTACTGCAAGAAACTCACCTCACTGCATCCAAGCACCTCAAACTCAAAGCTAAATGGGTTAATTAGATGTTTTCTGCATCATACAACTATAAAAATGAGCCGTTTCTGTTTTGATCTATTGATCCTACCAGAGGTAGGGATGATATCGGTTGGTTGGCTGGGGGTAGGCCCCCCACCGGCTAGGCTGGAGTCCTGGTGGCTTGCGCCTGGTGGCTTAAGGCGTGCTGCGAGTTGGCAGAGCTGCGGAGAACGCTACCGGGTGCCTTCTGAGGCCCCAGGGGGGCTGCTTGCTGTTGTCGGTGTGGGTTGGGGTGTGGGGAGGGTTTTTTTGCTCCCGCTGCGCGGCCTCTCTGCGGCAGGTGCCCCGGGTGGGGGGCTAATATCCAGGTGCCCCATGCTGTGCACCCTCTGCTACGTGGATGGGCCGGGTGGGGCGTCTGGTCGACTGCGGTGGGGTGTGCCTCGCCCTTGCGTGGGGCGTGATTGGGCATCGGGGTCCCGCTGGCTCACCTGTGGGGCGGGCGTGTTGGGCGGGGTGTCGGTCTGTCGGCGCGGGCCTGGATCTGGGCCGGCTGTCCGTGCCTGGCGCCCGTGTCTGGGGCTCTGTGCCTGTGGGTGTGTCTTGTATCTGCACTTGGGGGTGGGTTGTATGTGTACGCCCCTGGGGTGTGGGGTCTTCTCGTGCTCCCTGGGACTGGGTAATGCTCCTCAAGGCTGTGCATGGGGGTTGCGCCGTGGCCCTCCAGCTTCTCTGGGGCCCTGGGTCTGTGGCTGCAGGGCAGGGTGCTCAGGACTTTCCTGTAGCCGTAGGGTGTCTACGCGGCTGCGGAGCTCGGGGGGCTTCGGGGCGGGCCTCGTGGCCCTTTACGCTGCTTGGAGAGCAGCGTAACATCAGCACAACATAATACCGACCTTATACACCAGAACCAATAAGTCATGTCCAATAAGTCATGTCCACTCACTGGTGGACACCTTACACACACACTCACACACATACACACATACACAGACAGGCGGTCCCATCACACACACACACACACACACCACCACACCAGCACCCTCCTGGTTACATCCCTCTCCTTTCCTACCTTTCCTTGGGCATGTGGCATCTTCCTGTCATAGTTATGGCAGTAAATGTACTGCCATAATGGAACATGTCATGACAGGGCTCCTCTCCTAAGTGCGTGTGTGGATGGGGTTTATAAACCTGCCGCTCGATGACCATGACGACGACGACAAAGATGATGATTAGGGTCATCAAGTAGCTTACTTGTGTTTACCACCAAAACAAGGATGTGAAGGCAAATGTGACCTAACTCTTACTGTCATGAATATTTGTCATATTTGTCATATTGGTCAAGCCATCCCATCCACCACAGTTGTTTGGTTCTATGTTTAATTGTCTCACCCATGGTGATTTTTCCCCTCTTGGAGTAGTGATCAGTTGTTTATAGACCCAAAGATGGTAAAATAGTTCTCCAAAGAGGGTTGGTGGGGGTTCTGTATAACAAAAAGCTGTGCTCTTGTCATCCTTTAGGTCGTCCACAGGACAGAGTTATTGCAGCAGTTCTTGATGATTTAACAATTAACAAAGAGTTGCATTGCGGGTTGAGAACTTGAACTCCACTTGCAGACTAACTCTGTCCGAAATGCAATGGCATAAATACTCTATGTTGTATGCCCAGCATGCTGACAGCACAGGTAAAAAAAAAAGTAATGAACTAACTTCAAATGAAACAAACTTAGAAGTCCCATTGATATTTTATAAAAAGTTACCTACAATACAAGATCATTTAATTGTATTGTATTGAAGTGACAAAAACCTGTTGCATGAGTTGGAAAATTTGAATGCCAGCCTCGAACTGACACTGAAATTCCGCACCGCAGCGCCTCACAACTTTACCCGTGTGGAATCCGACGCTCCACAGTAATGAATGGGCTTCCAACTTGTTCTTGTCGTTTGTCGGATTCAGTGTAACTCGACTAGTGGCGACCCAGCCAAATCACAAAGGTTACAAAAGTCCCTCCTTTGCCTTTGTTTTCATGTATGTTCGAAAAGCTCTCTCAAATGTTAAACGACGACCAGTTTGTCTGTGTGACTGAGTAATTTGTTTATCAACCTGTCAACTGGGCAGTCTCATTAGCGGTGAGTGTTGTGTTAGTGGTGTTCTTCAGCAGCTGCTAGGCACTCATTCGTGGGAAATGAACCTGTGTTGCACTCTGGCTGTCATCAGCGAGTCATTAAAATTGCGATTCACAATGTTGGTTAGATACACTGGACCAGTACCAGTGTTGATCTCGTGGTACACCTTTTGAACCCGTGGTGTCACTGAAATATATAAATTGGAAAGACATTTTCTGCATTTAAGCGTATCCTGTGTCAGGATGCATATTCTCATTGTGTTACGTCTTTGACTTATTCTTTATGCTGAAATGTTCTTATCAACTGATATTTAATGATAAGAGCTGTTGTATAATAACATTATCTTGGCATCTGCGATTGTACCCCTACCAGCATGAATAGTGAGTTGTTTTGTGGTACCAATTGCTACCAGTCGGTCGAAATAACCATCATGATTGAGTAACAGAAAAAAATGAACAGACAATTTTCGCAATAATTTAACATAATCGCATTTTTAATAATGGCTTGCTCAGAACCTTATGAGGTAACAGGATATTGTGAAAAACAAAATATCAGCTGATATTTTCTTAGATTTTTCCACGACAAGTATAGAGGCAAGTGTGTATGTGTGTGTGTGTGTGTGTGTGTGTGTGTGTATGTGTGTGTGTGTGCATGTCAATTGGGTGGAAGAAAGGCTCTCTCCTCTGGCTGTGTAAGTATGACATATCGTGGGGAGAAATAATGAATTTATTCCAGGGAAAACCGTTTGTCATGATCTCCGCCTTCTTCTACCTTCCCCTCCCTCTCCTTACCTGTCCCATTAGCCCAACTCTATTCACCTGCGCACACAGCTGTTCCAGATCTGCAATCTAACCACTATATATGCCTCTCTCACCAGTCACCCATTCCCAGATTGTCTTCGGTGCTTGCACCAGACTCTCCAGCGTTCTCCGGACTGGTTCCCCGCTACCGACTCTGCCTCGCTCCGACCGCGTATCCTGCCTGCCCCCCCCGCGTCTTCTGTCTGCACTCCTCGTTATCGAACCTGCCTGTCCCCGACGATGTATCCTGCCTGTCTTCTGTCTGCTCTAAAAATAAGACATTACCAAATATCCCTGCCTGTCTTTGTGCTACAATTGGGTCCTAACCACACCCGTTACAGTACAACCAACAATGGACCCAGCACACAACCCGGAGGCGCTGGCACGCCTGGGAAGGGTGGAGTCACAGCTCCAACACCAGGCGGCTGTCCTAGCCTCCACCTCAGCGGACGTTCGGCTAGCAGTGGCTAGCCAGGAGCAAGGGCTCGCCACGCTAGCCGCCCAGGTCCAGCAGCTCCCCATCGCTCTCGGTCAGTTCATCCCGCCGCCTGCTTCCCAGGACCAACCTCCATCTGCCCAGCCTGGGTACTCCCTGGAGCCCCGGGTGGGGATTCCAGGACGCTACGCCGGAGGTGCAGACGGCTGTAGTCCGTACATCATGAACTGTTCCATCCTCTTCGCTCTGCAGCCCCACACCTTCGCCTCCGAGGATGCCAGGGTGGCGTTCACCATAAATCACCTGCTTCTACACCCACTGCCGGTTCCTTATCGCCCCTGGTCTCACATCTCCGTGGACTTCATCACTGGTCTGCCACCATCTAGCGGCAACACTACCATCCTGACCGTGGTGGATCGGTTCAGCAAGATGGCTCACTTCGTGCCTCTCCCGAAGCTCCCTGTCGGCCAAGGGCACCGCCGAGCTATTGTTATATCACATTGGAGGACGAGGAGATGGACGGGGTCTCTGACTACTCCGATGAGGATCACGTGTCCCATTTAGAAGAGGACGTGGAGATGGACGGGGTCTCCTGCCTGCCCCCTGCCTGTCTTCCGTCTGCTCTACAAATAATAGACATTACCAAATATCCCTGCCTGTCTTTGTGCTGCAATTGGGTCCTAACCACACCCGTTACACCGTTATTTGGAGTAGTATGTTCCTTCAATAGAGGGGGCTGCAGTTTCAGGACCGCAGCGCTAGCAGCAACCGTGTGTGTGTGTGTGTGTGTGTGTGTGTGTGTGTCAGAAAGTAGTATTTACTTTCAAATACTATAATTTGCTATGTGGCAGTGTCGCCAAGAACTAGGGTCCAAGAAATGCAGTCCTAGGACTAAAGTCCTGAAATTGCAGCCTCTTCTATTGCAGGAACATTCGACAATTGTCGTTTCAATAACCGTCATTATGGAGTAACAAAAAAAATAAACAGACTTTCTCTTGAACTTCAAATCATGGCATTGGCTTAATGGGTTGCTCAGAAGCTTATGAGGGAACAGGGCATTGTGAAAAACAAAATATTGCGTCAAAACAGTCAGATTTGGGTCAATTAACCCTCAACATAATGCACACTTCAGAGCCTGAAATTATATTTTATAACCAACACATTCCTAGTATGTATGTTACCTGACTCAATCCTCTCTCCTTGATCCAAGTTTATTATCAGGTGGCTATTAGTCGTGTGCGTGCGTGCCTGGGTGTGTGTGACTGAGGTGGTGGTTGTCGTCTTCTGCCACATCATCACTTTGTTTGTGCTGACTGTTTCTCTGTGAACAAAGGCATTTATGCAGTTTTGAATGGAACTTCTGTGTTCTTTATTCAAAACCAAGGCAACTGATCCTGTGTGCACTAAGCTGTTTCTTATGAATTTATTATTTTGCTTTTAATTTTTTATTTTATTTGTTTATTAAATTAATTTATTTAATTTTTAATTTGACCATGTATTTATCATCTGTATCCCCGGGCTACTCTGCTGAATTGGTACACAGCTTTGTTTACCTTGTTACGAGTGAACCCCTAGTTTTTAAACGGTCACCTCTTGAACAACATGAACAATATTGAGAACAACTGACTATAATAACCCTCGAAATGAATCCACCATAGGGGCTGTTCCTGGTGCTGCTTTGCCTTTTAAAGAGCCTCTGGGGCTCCGCATCTACATTATTGATCTGACAAGCTGTCGATACCAGAAGCCTTCATTGGGACTGACTGATGACAATTGGCAATATTAAAGTCCTCAATTTCTTCATTTTCCTTGTTTCCTTATTTTTAAAAGTCCATGAATTTAAAGCCTTTTTTTTTGCAGAGACAATTGAACAGCCATATGAAGCCAAAGACCACCCCCTTTATTTGCCCTCCAGGAAAGACAGAACAAGACAATGTACCTGCATAAGTATAGAGTCAAGTGTGTGTGTGTGTGTGTGTGTGTAGACAAGTGGATGGAAGAAAGGTTCTCTCCTCTGGCTGTGTAAGTATGACATATCGTGGGGAGAAATAATGAATTTACTCCAGGGAAAACCGTTATTTGGAGTAGCATGTTCCTTTAATAGAGGGGGCTGCAGTTTCAGGACCGCAACCGCATTTCTAGTTATGTGTGTGTGTGTGTGTGTGTGACAGAGGAGGTGATGGTTGTCGTCTTCTGCCACATCAGTCCAACAACCAAGTCTGCTGTGGATGATGGGCTACTGTGCATAAATCCTCGAGTGGATTTGTTTGTTTGTGCTGACTGTTTCCCTGTGAGCAAAGGCATAGTTTTGAAGGGAACTTAAATTCTTCTCAATGCAGAGGCTTTATTCAAAACCAAGGCAACTGAACCAAGCTGTTTCTTATGTATTTATTTTTATTTTTTAAATGTGTATATTTGAATTGAATTTTATTGAATTTTTTATTTTTTTGATCATGTATTTATTATCATCTGTAACCCCGGGCTACTCTGTCGAATTGGTATGGAGCTTTGTTGACCTCGCTGCCAGTGAACCCCTACAGTGTTGTGAAGTGAGAGGAAATTGTCATACCTGTCTGACAGCAGCGTGGATTTCCGTGCACTGTGTGAGGACATGTCTGTGCTGTCTGGAAGATATCAAAGAAGGAAAAATAAAATGCCGGCGAGCGTCTCTTGTTCATTTGAGCCACATTGATGATGAGTCATTGGATTAGTTATCCCAGCCATACCTGCCTCAAGTGACACATTTTAATACCACAGTGCAACCTGCTTAAATACACATGGAGAGTCTACAAATGCATGTTCCTGGCTGGGGTGTTTTTTAATGGTCACCTCTTGAGCAACATGAACAATTTGAGAACAACTGACTATAATAACCCTCGAAATGAATCCACCATAGGGGCTGTTCCTGGTGCTGCTTTGCCTTTTTAAGAGCCTCTGGGAATCCTCATCTACATTATTGATCTGGCAAGCTGTCGATACCAGAAGCCTTTATTCGGACTGACTGATAACAATTGGCAATATTAAAGTCCTAAATTTCTTCTTTTTCTCTGTTCTGTAATTTTGAATGTATTGTACAGCCATATGAAGCCAACGTGTGTGTGTGTGTGTGTGTGTGTGTGTCCATGCACACCGAGGAGCCGAGCTACCGGCATCAAGAGGCTTCTCACTAAAATCAAACAGACCCGTTAGAACATGAATGCAGAACTGACTCAAACTAAAGATCTGATAGAAAGGTGACAGAAAGATTGCACAGAACAAAGCCCTGCTGCACCCGGAGCAGAATTGGTGGCTGCTTTTGCTCTATTAAGCCGGGTGGACGGATGAAAGGCTCTCCTCTGGCTGTCTAAGTAGGAAGCATCGTGGGCAGGAATAATACATTTACTCCAGGGAAAATTGTTGTTTGGAGTAGTATTTTCCTGCAATAGAGGGAGCTACAGTTTCAGAACCGCAGTCCTAGCACCAACCGCATTTCTAGGACCCTAGTTTATCATGACAGCCAAGGATAACCAAGGACTGCATTTCTAGAACCCATGGACAAGATGGATGACAGCCTAAACCTAAACGTAACCATCTCTAACCTTATACCTAAACTTAACCATCTCTAACCTTATAAGTCATATCTAAGTCGTTAGATAGAAAGTAGTCCAGTATTTGGGTGGAATAAACCTTTAAAACTATAATTCACTCCGAGTCCAAGGGTCCTAGAAATGGGGTCTTTATGCCGATAAAGCTCCTTCGCACCAAAGACTGTGAGATGAGGACAGACGTGCAATTAGCTGCTGGTCTTGTAAAGATCCTCCCAGGACTAACCAGCTCTGTGTGTGTGTGTGTGTGTGCACATGGGTGCGTGTGACCATCTCAATGTGCCCTTTATTTTGACATGGCACTGCCCTATAGGGGCTCTGTCCTGTTGCTGTATGACCTTTTTTATGACTGTACATTCACATCCAGCAAATGGCAAGAGGCAAGAAAGAGGAAGCGAAATGGACATAAAATATAAAAATAGTAGACAGTTTCACTTTATATTTAATGACAGAGGCTGAAAGAATGGTGAAGTCAAGAACAATAACACATACTGTACCTGAAAGTCCTGACAGGAAAGTAAGTAAAATGTGTTAAATGTCACAAAGATTTTCTCTGGTATTTAAACTGTGTGGCATGAAGGAGTTATAGGGGGGGGATAAAAAAAGAAATAAAGTGGGCCTCAAAATATATTTTACGTGCTAATTTCACAGAAGTAATTAAATTTCATGACATTTTTTTATTTAAAGTATCTAAATCTAAAAGGATAATAGTTTACGAACAAAATAATATAATTATACAATTTGTTCATATTTTAATTTATTTTCATTATTTGTTTTCAAATATCAGTTGTGCATCTTTCTGCCCCCGTTAGTCTGTGTGAATAGACAATAAAAGCTACAAATGAATGTGACCGTTCGACCTGGATTAATATTGTAGCCAACCTTATGGGTTCGTCTAAATGATAAATTATGGCAATAATCAGATATAATAATGGGATGAAATTCGGTATTTACACCACTTTATTTCCTCTCTCCCACAACACACCACTGCTCACGTCACCCCGAGCAGTCGAACCCACCTTACGGCAACACCTGGGGGACGAACCTAATCAACCCGGCGCAAGCAAATTAACTGAGTTAAATAAAGCTCTTACACTTTAAACTATGTTAGTTTTCATACACCACAATTTTCCTTGTACGTTTTGGGAGGTTTCCTTGTACGTTTTTTGTCGAGTCCTTGAAATCCTTGGGAGGGGGGCCCAGAAAAATGATTTCCACACCACTGCTGTAGAATGTAATATAAAAATGCAATGACTGATGCTTTGTTAATTTGATTGATGTTTTTTATGCTTTATACAACCAATTAATTGTAATTTTCTTCCCTATAATTCCATATAAATAAATAGCCTCTGTAACTTGTCCTTTTGCCGACATACCTCGCTCGTATAATCTATTCTCACAAGATGACCCAGTTATTGATCTTGTTATTTTCCACCTTATGAAGGCTGCACCACATCCCATAGTTACTCATCTGTGTGTAGAAATATGACAATATGGTATTCTACACACACTAGTATGTGCTAAAATAAGTCAGGGGGAAAACCCTTTCCACTCTTAGTTATGGATTATTTATTTTCATATACTGATTATCTACTACAAGGTTGGTTGGATGGAAGTGGAAAACAACTGGGAGGGCGAGTACTTGTCTTATCTGCTGTAGTCATCTTGCACATTAACAATAAGATCCTTAACTGTGAACCTCAGACAATAACTGCTAATTATTTTATAAAGAACAAGACATGTGACATGTGACTGGGGAGTCGTAGTAAAAAGACTACACCCAACCTTTAGAAAGTATAAGAATCTTTGTAGACAGACCACTGTACCACTGCTTTTTAAGTATATCTGCATTTCCCTCCTTATTTTGCAAAGTAATTTTGTTGTAGTTTACAGAGCGAGGGACTTAGATTGTTCCCAAAGACAAGGGTTTATCTCACCAACCACCCAGACAACAATTATTTGGTGTCAAGGATGGGATCCCTACCTTAACCTTGGTGGACCATTTTTTTTCAGATGTGCACAGCTTTATCGACGAATGGGAGTCGCCTGGATGTGACAGCAGATCTGGCAGAGACAACACAACATCCCGAATAAATTAAGGTGAGAACATACTGGTGGTACAATAGTCCTACTCCACCTCCTCGTCGGTGCACCCTGGGAAACGCCAAAGTATGGGATTGCCTGTGAGAGCGATGCATGGTGGGGGTCTTGAGCCCACGAGCCGTCACGGTAACCAAGAAGGTCTCACAGGAACCCTGAAAAAAACGGTAGGCCAACGGAGTTAAGGTGAAGACGTCGGCAGCAGGGCGTCGGATGGGAACCTCAGCGGAAGAATCCTTGAGACCAACGGGAGGTTCCCGAGCTGGTTGGCGGAAGAACCAATGTGTGTGGTCAACGGCAAGTGGCAACTCAGTTAGCGGTCACTGCGAGCAGTAGGAGAGACTGCTGAAGTCTGGGAAGACCACTCTCCTAGCACAAGGCATGTGTAAACATATCCCTGGCCCTCCAGGTTCAGGGTTGGGCTGAGGGCCAATAACCCGCTCCCGGAAAAAGAACACTATTACAGAAACCACAAGCAGAGCAAAACCACCACCACTGGGGAACGCTGTAGCCAGTCCTCACAACAAGAGAGACACCATGACGCGAGGGGCCAAAGCCAAGAAGACAAACAGGACGCCCTTGGGCCGAAAAAGCTACTGCTGCACCCGAAGAA
The DNA here is from genome assembly GCF_960531495.2 of Zeus faber. Lineage (NCBI taxonomy): Eukaryota > Metazoa > Chordata > Actinopteri > Zeiformes > Zeidae > Zeus > Zeus faber. The sequence goes on along the minus strand of NC_137196.1, from coordinate 8,436,524 downwards.
TACCATGAAGATCGGAAACTGGAATGTAAGAACACCGTACACAAGCGGAAATATAACACTAGCAGCAAGATAAATGGCAACCAGAGGAATCAACATCATGGGCATCAGCGAGACACACTGGACAGGACAAGGAAAAATGGAACTGGCAGAAGGAGAAACCATGATCTACTCAGGAAGAGACGACAACAACCACAGGCAAGGCATAGGCATACTGATGTCAAAAACAGCAGCAAGAGCCCTGATTGATTGGACACCATTCAACGAAAGAATCATTCCATCCAGGTACCATTCCCAAAACATCAAGCTGACGTGTGTACACATCTACGCGCCAAATGAAGATGCAGATGAACAAGTAAAGGACAAATTCTGCATGAGATTGCAAGACGTACTCGACAATAGGAGCAAACACGACATGCTGATTGTGACAGGAGACATGAATGCTAAAGTGGGAAACGAGCACCAAGATTACGAAAGGGTCATGGGCAAGCATGGACTCGGAAGGCGGAACAACAATGGACAAAAGCTGTGCAAAATGTGTGACATGAACGAGCTGGTCATAACAGGAACTCTGTTCCCACATAAAGACATACACAAAGCAACGTGGGTATCTCCGGATGGAAGGACCAAGAATCAGATAGATAATACCCTTGTCAATAAGCGTTTCAGGAATTCGGTAGAAGATACAAGAGCATACAGGTCTGCAGACATTGGAGGTGACCACTATCTGGTATGCACTACAATTAGGCTAAGACTGAAGAGAAAACCTAAAGAGAAGAAAAGCTGCAGAGTCAGGTATGACACAGCATCTTGAAGACGTTTGTCATCAGTCTAAGGAACAGGTACGAAGTCCTGGAGGAGGAAGAGCAGGGAGGAGTGGAAGATGAAGAAGTGGAGTGCGACTTCCAAGTAATGGAGAAGGCTTACACGGAAGTGGCTGAGGCAGTCTTGGGCAGACCACGGAAAAGGAGGAAGCCATGGATTAGTGAAGAATTGTGAAGCCTCGTAGAACAAAGAGATGGCATAAACAAGAAGATCCTGGGCACACGTTCTGAAAGAATCAAAAAACAGCCAAAAGAGAAGAACGCGGATAAGAACAAAGAGGTGAAGAGAAGTATAAAAGCAGACAAAAGGAAATGGATGGAGAACATCGCAAGTGAAGCCGAAAGTGCTGCAAGAAAACTACATATGAAGACACTATACGGACTCACAAAGATACTGTGCAATGAAAGACCCAGACAGAGCACAGCAGTACTGGACAGAGATGGCAACCTCATCAGCGGAAGAGATGCAATAAAGTTGAGATGGACAGAACACTTCAAGGAAGTCTTGAATAGAGCAGAACCAGCAAACCCAATAACTCAAGAGGACGAATGTGAATTCAACGACAGAATTGAAGAAAACATAACAACCGAACCAACACTAGATGAAGTCAAATAAGCAATAAAAAGGCTACAGAATGGAAAAGCACCAGGAATTGACAACATCACAGTGGAATTATTAAAAGCGGATATAGAGTTCTCAGCAAAGAAAGTACATCAACTGTTGGGAAAAATATGGAAACATGAGAAGATCCCAACAAACTGGAAGAAAGGGCTTATCATCAAACTAGCAAAGAAAGGAAATCTTAAAGAATGCAAGTCCACGAGAGGCATAACCCTACTGTCCGTAGTGGGAAAGGTACTTGGAAGGATCATTGTGGATCGCATAAGAAAGGGAATCGACTGCAGGCTGAGAAAGGAGCAAGCAGGTTACAGGACAGGTAGGGGAACAACAGAGCAAGTCTTCATACTGCGAAACATCATTGAACAGGTTAATGAGTGGCAAGCAACACTATTCATGAACTTTGTAGACTTCGAAAGGGCTTTTGACCGTACATCACGAAAGCCTGGGAATGATAATGAAGAAATACGGAATCCCAGAAATGATTGTGAGAGTGGTTAAAACGTTTTATGAAGACTTCCAGTGTGCAGTTGAAGTCCAAGAAGAAATATGCAAGTGGTTCGACATAAAAACCGGCGTCAAACAAGGATGCAACATGCGATTCTTGTTCTTGATTGTAATGGATTGGATAATGCAAGGAACAGTTAAAGAGGGAGAGAATGGAATTCGCTGGAAGCTAACATCAAAACTCGACGACCTGGACTTTGCAGATGACGTAGCATTACTCTCCTCCACAAAACCGCATATAGAGAGTAAAACAACACAAATGGACGAAGAAGCCAGGCAAGTATGACTCAGGATCAATACACAAAAAACAATAAGGATTAACGCAAGAAACCAGGAAAAACTCCAAATAAATGGACAAGATATCGAAGAGGTAGACCAGTTCACCTATTTGGGAGCCACAGTTTGTAAAGAAGGAGGTGGTATGAAAGCGAGAGGTGCATTCATCAGACTTAGGAAAACCTGGAGCTCCAACAGCATCACAAGAAGAACAAAGATAAAACTGTACAAGACACAAGTGATACCAATATTGCTATACGGATGTGAAACTTGGAAAATGAACAAAGAAGATAACAAGGGTGTTGATGTATTCCATAATAGATGCCTACGAAGAATACTGAGAATACATTGGCAAGATCACATCAGTACTGAAAAATTGCTAGAAAGAGCTGAAATGAAGCCACTCAGTGACGAAGTGAAGCTGCGAAGATGGAAGATGATTGGACACATACTACGGCAGGACCACAACAACAACTGCAACATATCAACGACCTGGGCACCAGAAGGGAAAAGAAGAAAAGGAAGACCAATGACCACCTGGAGGTGTACCATTGAGAAGGAGAGAGGGGAAGGAGGATGGAGATCATGGGCGGAGGCGAGGACTGCAGCAGCCGAGAGCATACTGAGACTAACAGAGTCTGGGACATTAGGCTCATATTGATCATGAAGATCGAGGTTAAAAAAGCATAGATCAGGAAGATCGTGGTTAAAAAACATTGATTGGGAAGATCGTGGTAATTGTCTTGGGTTACATTTTGCGAAGAGTATGTTTCGTACAAACTAGCTGACTGATAAATCCCGATGAAACAAGTGAATGCTTAAACGCAGCATAAGCCTGGTATGTGTATCGAACATTATATATCAGATGAACCCCTGGTAATAGAACAGCATTTTAAACAATTAGGAAATATCAAATAAGATATGTCGTTGGGATTGCTAGGAAAGAATATTAATTAAAAGGTTTGAAATAATTTGGAAATAACTAAAGAGACAAATGGCGCTTTTCCACTGCATGGAACCGGCTAATCTCGACTCGACTCTACTCCACTCACATTTTTGGTTTTCCATCGGGCAAAAGTTGTGGATAGTACCTGGTACCTGGGACTTATTTTGGTACCATCTCCGTTGAGGTTCCAAGTGAGCTGAGGCGATACTGAAATCCACACTCTTGATTGGTCAGAGAGAATCGTCACTGCATCTGCGTCATCATTGCGCAACACTGGTAAGAGAGTGACTGAGAACAGGACTGAGAATGTCTCCCCCACCTGGGGCTCTTTCTGTTTTATTCATTTTGGAAAATATATACATCAACGATAAAAAAAACCCCCACTCTGTTGGGTTTTGTTTTGGGGAACGGGGAGTGGGGATATTTCTCACTTTATGGCTATTCCCTTTTAATTTTTGTTAGTAAACGCTATTTGGGCAGTAAGCCATGCAATTAACCATTCATGAGTGCTTTATGAATTGGATGGTTGCTTTTTGTGTTATTTGTGCAGGTTTAGCGGCCACACGTTTTAGCAAAAGCCACACAATCCTTTTGTGAATTCGCTCCAGAGTATGTTCTCTCCATGGTGGAATGTCCGAATCCCCAAGCAGGCGGCAATCTGGTCCTGGTTTACCGGCTGTCGAAGGTACAAGATATGGCCCTGGTGATCGGAGATCTTTCCCCGGCTGCTGGAAACGGAGAACAACACTGTCCCACATCATGTGTTACAACAAATCTTCATGAAAGGCTTCAGATTGGGATAGCAAGATGTAAATGTGGCGTGGGAAGACACTGCAATATTTGAGCTCGCTGTTGAGTCTCCATAAATGCTTCAACTCAAACAAGTAGGATGAATTGACACAGCCCAGCCTACTATCATGATGTGGGGAAAGATTAGAGCTTGCAAACAAAAGGGTGATGAGGGTCCAGACGACTACCTTGAGCACCATGTGTGTCTCTTCAATCAGCACAGTGGTCTCAGACAACACCCCTGAGATAAAAGCCCATATAAACAGCAACTAAAAAAATGCTCTTATCGAAGGTCTACAACTGTAGCGGGTGTGGTTAGGACCCAATTGCAGCACAAGACAGGCAGGGATATTTGGTAATGTCTTTTATTTGTAGAGCAGACAGAAGCAGCAGGGAGCAGGCAGGATAGCAGGCAGATTCGATAACGTGGAGTGCAGACAGAAGACAGGCGGAGTGGCAGGCAGGATACGTGGTCGGAGCGAGGCAGAGTCGGTAGCAGGGAATCAGTCCGGAGAACGCTGGAGAGTCTGGTGCAAGCATCAAAGACAAACTGGCAATGGGTGACTGGTGAGAGAGGCATATATAGGGGTTAGATTACAGATCGGGAACAGCTGTGTGCGCAGGTGAATCGAGTTGGACTAATGGGACAGGTAAGGAGAGGGAGGGGAAGTAGAAGAAGGCGGAGATCATGACAACAACCACAAATTAGAAAGATGGCCTGCACCACCTGTATTGGGTACCAGGGTGCTTGCCTTGCCAAATTCAAACCACACATGATACATGCCATAAACCGCTGTAATATACAGAAAGCAGCAGAAATTGTGCGTCGTGGCAGCTGAAAACTTGCATATAGCTCAAATGTCTTTCTATGTGAGTAACCAAAGGGGACATGAAATAGGGTAAACTGTTAGAATCTTTCTCCTTTTTGCGTATGGAAAGAACAGCTGAGTCTGAGAAATCCAAAGGTGGTGGAGACTGTTTTATGGTCATCACAACTCGCGTGACCCCAGGAATCATGGCCTCTTGCATTCCTACTCGTTTTACCTGGAACATCTGATGATCCTTTGTGGTCAATTTTACCTTACCTGCAAATTCACTTCAGTCATCACCACAGCTGTTTACATCCATCCACAAGGCGATACTGACACAGCGCTATCGGAGCTTCATGATGTGCTAAAGAAACACCAGACCAGATACCCGGACGCAGCCCTCATCGTGGCTGGGGACTTTAATAAGGTGAACCTAAAACAACTCCTGTCCCACCAGTGGAAAATGGACATTGGACCTCTGCTACATACAGTTTAGGGAGGGCTACAAGGCCACCTCCCTTCCACCGTTCGGCAAGTCTGACAATGCCCTTTTCCTAATACCGGAGTATAAACAACGCTTGGTCCGGGAAGTTCCGGTGACACTTGTCACTTGTCACGTCTTCAGAGATACGTCGTCGGGAAAGGCATCAGAAATCGTACATCTCTGTTGGACAGATCAGGATACTCAGAAGCAACATGAAGCCAAAAGTTTGTCAGGTACTTCCGTGAGAAAGCCAGTTTCAATGCGCCGTCGCAGGAGAGATCCACAAGATCGTCCTTCTCTTTTGCGCTCAGGCATGCGAGTTTCACATCATTGTGGCTGGCGAAGGGGTTTTTGATCCAGCTGCACTGCACATGTGGGATGGGGAAGTATTTGCATTGCTTGGTCCTCAAACCAAAGTCCGACAGATTCTCAAACGAGTGAAAGTTTGACTGGTCAACTCGCAAGGCCCACATATCCATTTTTCTTACGGTCACTTTTATATTATTATGGACATTGAACATGGTTTGGTCACTGCTTTTCCTGGAGACTGAGGTTGAGCCCATTCACCATTATCAGCTATTCTGACTGAATGAGATGAAGTTAATTGGCTTGCATGCCTTCTCTCCCAACATTACCCCCACAATCTCTTTTGTGGCAGGAAGAATTTAATTCTCCTGATTGTATGGCGCTTCCCAGGCTTGGCTATGAGTCGGGCAACCCAATAGTATGCTACCACTGCCTTTGTGTTCTCGTTGCCCATACATGACGTTTCGATTACTTTCTTCTTGCCCTGATACTCCTTGAGTTTATTATCAAAAAATTCAAGCGGCTTGGACATGTACTGTTGGTGTTTTGTCTCAAGGTGTTGGCGCAGTTTATATGTCTTCAGAAATTTGTTTGATAAAATCTCGGAACACACCATGCACAGTGGTAATGGTTCATTTTCTGTGCCTGTCCAAAAAAATCCCAATGATAAATATTTAGAGCTATACTTTCTCCAAACTCTTCTCTTTTGTTTGACAGGCGGGACTGTACGCCTGTCCGATGTCCTGCTGGGACTTCACTTGTGGGTGAGTACCAATGACTTCTTTCCTTTTCAGTGTGCCTGATGCTAGCCAACTATCCATTTTGATTATCACCCGAAGTTCAAAAATGTACAGGTCCACCGCGAGGCCGATCGTGGTGGGGCTTGGACGTAGCGTGCCCTACCATAAGTCAAGTCAAGTCAAGTCACACCTTATTTATAAAGTGCATTTCATACAAGGGCAACCAGTGATGATGCATTTTTGATTGTTTTAAAGGAAAAATACAATGAAATTATTATTATTTTATTAGATGCACATTTCTATTCTGCACGAGTGGTTTTAACTACACTATACTCATGTAAAATGAGAACTTATTCAGATTGCACATCAGATATCGATGTTTACACATCAATATACCATCAGTACAGAGCAGCCATCCATCAGCTCACCCCTATGTAAGACTCACTCCACAGCCCGAGGGAAACCAGATGACGTCATTTTGAGTTTGGACATGCCTACTAGAGACACCACTTGAAAGAGAACGCCTGATGCAAGAAGGTACAGGTTTTCATAACAGGAACATTTAATCCTTGCAACTCATGGATGGAAACTTTTTCTACTGCTAAGAAATGACCTCTTTTTGTTCTAAACTTGTAAATAACAGCCCATTGGATTTTTTTTGACCAAGATCAGCCATTTACTGTGATTACACTAATGGCATTTGATTAACATTTTGGCCAATATCAGGTCATCTGCGGTACATTTCAAGATTCAAGATTCAAGATTCAAGAGGTTTATTCGTCACATACATATACATACTTTCATACATACAGTATATGCAGTGAAATGTAATGCAACACACCCGGTGATTACACACAATATGTCCTAGCTGAACACAGTAGCTACCTAAGAAAATTTCTTTCTACTAGATCAACTAACTGATTCCTGAAACGTAATACAGTAAGTCGAATACTTATAGAATAAAATAAAATAAAATGGAATAGATAAAGGGAATAGGCTTACGTATATGGGATAGACTCATGTATATGGGATAGGCAATTATGTATATACAGATATGTGCATTAAAGTGGCATGTGAATAAAGTGAGGTAGTGTTTGTGGGATAATACAGCACAGTATACAACAGTACGGCGCAGCAATACGGTAACACTGAACAAACCTGAACAGTGGCACAGTATGCGGTACAGTATGCTACATACAGTACAGAAGGTAGTGGAGCCTATGTGTGTGGCTCAGTGAGGACCCCTGGTGAGGTCATTATTGACAGTTCTTATGGAAAAAACTCTGTCTCAGTCTCTCTGTTCTCGCTGTGGGACTGCGGAGGCGCTTGCCCGACCGCAGCTACTGGAACAGTCCGTTGTTGGGGTGGTGAAGATCATTCATGATTCTGCGGGCTCTGCTACTACACCTCCTGGTGTATAAGCCCTGCAGGGAGGGGAGGGTAGTTCCAGTGGTACGTTCAGCTGAACGCACCACCCTCTGCAGGGCCCGCCTGTCCTGAGCAGTACAGTTCCCAAACCAGGCAGTGATGTTGCCGGTCAGGATGCTCTCCACCGCTCCACAGTAGAAGGACTTGAGGATCCTCACCGAGACCTGGAATTCCCTCAGCTGCCTGAGGTGGTAAAGACGCTGCCTCGCCTTTCTCACCAGAGTGTCTGTTTGTATTGTCCATGTTAAATCCTCTGATGTGGACTCCCAGGTACTTCAAGCTGCTCACCCTGTCAACAGAAGTCCTATTAATCACCAAGGGCATGTGCGTCCTCGATTGTAATCCTCGCCTAAAGTCCACAATCAGCTCCTTAGTTTTGCTGACATTCAGGTGTAGGCTGTTGTCCTGGCACCAGAGTGACAGCTCAGCCACCTCCTTGAGGTAGGCCTTCTCATCGCAGTCGGTGATCAGGCCCACGACAACGGTGTCGTCAGCACTTGATGATGGTGTTGGAGCTGGACCTGGCCACACAGTCATGTGTGTATAGGGAGTACTGTAGGGGGCTGAGGACGCAGCCCTGGGGGGATCCTGTATTCATTCATTCCTGTGTCATTCAGGCAGGCTGTAAGGGCGATCTTCGGGACAGAAACAATGGTGGACCTCTTGAAGCAGGACAGGACCACTGATTCAGCCAGGGAGATGTTGAATATTGTAGTGAACACCGGGGCTAGCTGGTTAGCACAGGTATTCAGTACTCGCCCAGATATGCCACCTGGGCCCGCAGCTTTCCTGGTGTTCACCCGCATCAGAGCCTTCCTGACATCATGCACGGACACTGAGAGTGCACCCTCATCCCCAGTGGTGTAACTCCAATTAGCTGGCAAGCTAGCTGTGTTGTTGCCAGACTCAAACCGTGCATAAAAGGAGTTCAGTTCGTTGGCTGGCTCTTGTAGTTTGTTATCGTCCGAAGCCCCTCCCACAAGCATCTTGTATCCCCCTGCTCCATCTGTAGCTCCACAGTCTCTCTGTACGTCTGCTTAGCGTCCTTCACCGCCCTCCGCAGATTGTAAGACGCCGCTTTGTAATTGTCCATATTACTGGATACAAGACCGTCGTTGTAAGCGACCGTGCAAGCATTCAGAGCGCAGCGGATGGGTTTGTCAACCCACAGTTTCTGATTTGCAAATATCCAAACTTTCACCGTGGGAACGATGCTGTCTGCTAATGTAGCCACGAAGCTCAGCACTACGTCCACAAACTCGCTGACGTCACTTGAAGTTGATTGGAACATGTCCCAGTCTACGTCAACAAGTGTGTCCTGAAGCGCAGCCTCTGATTGGTCTGTCCACTACTTCACTTCCCTTGTCACCACCAGTTCTCGTGTGATCAGAGGCCTGTAAACGGGAACCAGCAAGATCGTGGCGTCGTCCGATTTCCCGAAGGCAGGGAGTGAGACGGTCTTGTATCCGTTCTTGTAAGGTGTGTAACAATGGTCCAAAGTTCTATCTCCCCTGGTGGCACACGCGATGTGTTGGTGGAAATTAGGCAGAACTTTTTTAAGGTTCGCTTTGTTAAAGTCCCCAATCACCACCACAGCTGCGTCGGGATGTCAGGATGTTTTGAAATCCGCACAACACATCATACAGAGCTGTGTCGGTGGGATGTAAAGAGCTGTAATGATGACTGTCCTGAATTCCCGGGGTAGATAAAATGGATGGCATAAGATTGTCAACTGTTCCAGGTTCGGTGAGTGACTTGGTGTTGTTAGGGTTACACCAGTGGTTGTTTACCATGAGGCAGATGCCTCCACCTTTGGATTTCCCTGACCTGTTGCCGTGGAACATGGAGAAGGACTCGGCTGGCTGGCTGGCTGGCTTCATCTGACATCAGTTGAGTTCCTCCTGGAACATTGGGTGATGAGTCCCCAACATTTTACCAGAATGGTGGCTTCTTGTCATTTCCATAACATGCTTTTTTTTTTTACAGGGTGAGGTGGTTAACCCCCAACCCCCAACCCCCAACCCGGAGGACCACACAGAAAGACTCCTATTTGGGAGATAATTGAGCACGGTGCCAACAGTGCCCCAGGTGCAGGAATTGAACCCAGGACCTCCTTGCTGTGAGGCAGCAGTGCAATACACTGCACCACCGTGCCCCCCCTCTGGCATCAGTGGGTTCAACCATGTCTCCATCAGGCAGAGGACGCAACAGTTCCTCGTGTCTCGCTGGAATTTAATCTTCGCTTGAAGTTCATCCATCTTGCTCTCCAGAGACTGAACGTTGGCAAGAAGGATGCTTGGCAGAGGTGGACGGTAAGGTTGCGTCCTCATTCTGACCTGAATGCTGCCTCGTTTACCACGGCGCTTCCTCCGTGGGCCCGCTCGTGGAACAGCGGCTCCATTTTTGTTGTTGTTGTCGGCCACTCTACTACTTCCACGGATAAAAAGTCCCAAAGTTGTTTATTTAGGGATGTTTTTATATCCATGAGTGCATCGCGGGCGTAACTGCCGATGCTTTTTTGGCGGACATTATTATAAAAAACTGAAAAAATACTAAAATTTGCAAAAGTCGACTGGAGCGCTGGCGCAGGCGACTGCAAGGGGCGGCGCCACTATCGCCTTTGCAATGAATAAAACACCATCTGGATCAAAGAACAAATACTCAGACAACGAATGTGTCTCGACAGAGGCCATTGTGTTCGGAATAGAGGTAAGCTGACCATAGTTTTACTTCTGACCGATTTTTACTTCACACATAAATCACAAGCTTAATCCAAGAAAGCAAAGACTGTCCGTTTATTATTGATTCAACGCTGCCTTCAAGAATTGACGATTGTTTCATTTGTCTCAATAGTATGGCTTTATTCTGAAAATGCAGCAGTGAAGATATACAGCCCTTAAATGCAAAATCCAATATACATACAAAAATGATGGTGGAGGAATTAAAGGGGACCTATTATTCTTTTCCTTATTTTATTTGATATATTACAATGTTGGATATTCATATTAGACGTGTCCAAGGTTTCAAATAATGAGGTAAACTAAAAACAAAGTAATCCCTGTGAACAAAACATGCAGACTGCTCTGAACGCTAACACTAAAATGCAACGTTTTTTTTCTACTCTCTGCATGAGCAGACATCAGCTTGTCACAGATTTCTTCATATGATCTGCTCCAGGCACAGCACGCCCACGAAGTACAGGGATGCGCCTATCCACCCGCTCAGTATGTCTCAGAAGTTTCACCGCTTCACAGACTGTCCATACGTTTTATCTAAAAAAGAATTCCTCCTCTAAGGTATAAATTTGATCGTCTTGACAGTCTGTGTCGGCAACAGACAAACAGTCTAGTCTGTTTCCTCATCCATTACAACATTATCAGCCAGCTGCAGACATTATCTGTCTCCCTGCTTCCCCCGGATCGACTCGGTACCCCCCGCCGACGGAGCAGGAACAGAGCAACCGTCCCCGGGCACGCACAGAGCATAACGAACCCCCGCGCTACCCGCCGGGCTCTGAGCCACTCCAGCACCGGCCCAGGCTGGCCTCTGAACCGTAGGAGTGTCTCCGCTCCCCACCGGCTCCCTGGCAGCGTGCTGCCGATGCAGGCACCTGGACTTCATATGCCGTAAGTCCCCATACTCGTAACATTAACTTCGTAAGCCAATAATTTCATGGTCACAATATCATATCACTGAAATGTTTGTCTTGTATTGATAATCGGTAGCCTGGCATCGCCAGACCAATTCGCAAATGCGGATTAGTCTGGAATCTCTCAGTTCATTTTAAATTTTCAAGGGGCGTTACCAACGGGTGCAGACCAAAATGTCTCTGGATGCATTTGGATAGACATCAGAGCAATGAAATCTGTGACGTCGAGTGAGTTGGTCAATTTAACTACCAAATCCTGTCGGAAGTACAGCAAACACATCTTTCTTATCAACAAAAGCGTTTTAGAGAAAATACACCGTCCACTTTGTTTAATACGGTTGCGATTCAACATACCGTTCCACATCAGCGGCAGCCATCTTGGTAAGGTGCATCAATGGCTCTCCTCTGCATCATCATCGTATCAAACCCGCCTAATATTAGATAAATGGTTGTGATTGAATACAGGAAATGCTCTTCCAGGCGGTTAGCCATAATGGGATGGCTGGTCACCTCGATCATGATAAAACACGACAGCGGATAATGGCCTGCTTCTATTGGCCAGGCATTTGGGCAGATTTGCATAAAATGTCCTGAGTTAGTCAACTCTCCAGCTACACCAAGAGCGCCGTTGAGGCCCCTCCCTCTAGTCGAGGCCCCTCCCCCTAGTCGAGGTCCCTCCCCCTAGTCGAGGTCCCGTTCTAAAGACTCGGTATGGAACTCTCGAGCCATTGGACCACAGTGCCCAGGGGAATCGTTTTGTGTTTGTCCTAGTGGATTATGCAACCTGGTACCCTAAAGCAGTGCCCCTGCGCAGTATAACGGCCAAAAGTGTAGCGCAGGAGCTGTTTGTGACATCTCCCGAGTCGGGATTCCGTAAGAAATCCTGACGGACCAGGGCACTACCTTTATGTCACATACACTTCGGGAACTTAAGGAGTTATTGGGCGTCCGCTCAATTCGGACCAGCAAACGAAACATGATTCGAAAGTTCGTTCACGATGATAGCTGTAATTGGGATAAGTGTTTTTTTGCGGCGTGGGAGGTTCCCCAAGCTTCCACGGCATTTTCTCCCTTTGAGCTTGACACTGGATTTAACCAAGGGCTACTGGCAGATTCCCTTGTCTCAGGAGTCTAAGGAAAAATTGCCGTTCTCCACTCCGTTTGGCTTATACCACTTTCGCACACTTCCGTTCGGGTCGCTTGGTGTCCCCACCTTTCAGAGACTCATCGACCGCATCCTGCGTCCGCATGTAGCATACGCCACAGTGATGAAGGTGTGCTAAGTGATCAAGTGGACAGTCAGTTCCCTCCGCTACTACCTCCTGGGACGAGCTTTCACCCTTTGTTCGGACCACGTCCCGCTGCAGTGGTTCCTGGCTCTCCAGCTCTTTAACTTACGGGTGGTCCATAGGCCGGTGGTGCAGATGGTCGTGGCTGACTTTCTCTCCCGCTTTGGGGCCGTGGGGTGGGAGGTCGGCTGTCGGCCAGATGGCTCCCCGGCCTAAGTCTGGTGGTGGGGGTATGTGGTAGTAAAGCACCGGCTGCGGATGACAGCACGGTTCCCTTTCCCGCAAACCATGCTGCCTCGAATTGGCCTAATCAGCGCCTGCCATTCAAGGCAGGGAGATTTCTTAATGTTTGTCTGTCTTGCAGAGGGGATTGGTGCACAGGCTCGTCAGCCGACCAGGAGCAAGAGCAGAACGCCATTTCGCCTGCGCCCAAAATCATCCTCATCCCCATCCTCATCCTCATCCTCATCAATATCATACAGTTTCAGTGCAGACAATGGCCATATACAGTACAATGTAGTTTTGGCAGACTTCTAGAAGTTCGCCAATCAGAAGAAAGTGGGCTTTTAGGGAGGGGGGCCTTAATGTGGCAGGTGCTAAAACGGCTTGTTTCAGTCAGAAACTGAACTGAGCAAAAGAAAAAGGGCCAGTATAAGGTAAATAATGGGGTTTTTTTTTTAACTGTGAGTCATACAAAGCTACTCTACTGGAATAAGAATATAGATTGGAAATGAGCATAAAAGGTCCCCTTTAAGATAAGAATTATGTGTGACTGACTAACCAGACCAGTTGAACTCATTATAGCAACACAGTCATGTGACTGACCATAAGAGGCTGGACCCACAGTTTATAAAGCATCCGGTGACCACGCCTCTTCCTCTTTGCCATTCTCGTCTCATCTGAGACCAGTACGTATTCAGAAGCCAATAATCCATCACATTGTTGTGCACGCACCTTGTGTCCCTGAGGATTATTGACTGGTTTTCCTGTGATTTCATTCTTGTCTCGTCGCTACGGACGGGGTACAGCGCAGCGCTGCTGTAACTGTGTTGCTTGCATATAACTTTCTGTTTGTTTTCAGGTAGGCCAATTGGTTCAACAGTTGTTGGTTGTTTCCATGGCCTGCTGGCGTTTGGATAAGTAACCTTAATTGGGATTATTTATTTCTTTGGAACAATAAGAAAGCAGCTAAAAAACATTTTTAAAGTAAATAAAAAATACTGATTTAAGCTGAACAGTTAATTTAGCGCTTCGGCTGTTGGCCGTCAAGCGTTTACGTACAAGGGTAATGACTTCAAGTAACTTCTAAATGTCTGCTAATGTCTGTAATGTAATGTAACTTGTGCCCTCCACAGTTTACTTCTCATTGGGATAGATTAGTGTACGTCCCTTAAACTTTGTGCATAATAGGTGGGATTGTTTATTGTAACTACAAGTGGGGGTGAATCTAATTTGCTTGAGCAGTACTTTGGCTATATTTTGTGGACTAGTGTCTAACATGTTTCTAAAGTTTTTTGCTGAAAACACCACTCAGATTATGCATCCAAATAGGTGCCCAAGTGCTTGTAGGCCTGCGTGTGACCTTTAAAGAACCCAGAACTTAGTTAATGTTTTACAATGTCTCGGAAATGTTAGTGGCATTTCAAGAGGCGAGGCGCTTCACGTTTTCCAGTACATTAGGCGCGTTAATATGACGTTGTTTATACGCGCTCACATGAAGTGGGCTCTACAACGTTCGCATGTGTCCGATTTGAACGGACCTCCCGAGAGCCACGTGCTTTTTTCTACAGCAAAAATGACGTGCCATGTATGTTGTCGCTGATTGGTCCTGTCAGGATTGAGGGCAAGGGCTTCCACTGCCCCTCTCCTTCTATTGGTTAAGGTTTTAAATCTCATCCTTCTCATTGGCCGGAAACGCAGCGCAGCCATTGGCTCATCGTGTTCGTGGCGACGATTTGAAAAACCTTGAGTTTAGAAAGCGTCGAGCGACGCCGTTAAAGGGACTCGCAACAGAACTGACGGATGTTAACATATAACCGTTTAAAGTTTTTAAAAGGGTAAGAATATTTCATGCGTGATTCCCTCTATCATTAAGTGTACGTGAAATAATATAATCTATTGTTGTAAATGCTTTGGGATTCTTGGCACGCGTAAAACAGTCGTGTAGTTTTGAGACTTCCATTGAGTCACTACAGATCTATGTAGACCAGGGTGTCTGCGGGTCCTTAAACGTCTTTAAAAGTCATTCAATAGTCTTAACTACACCATTGATAATTTTTTTTGATTTCTCCATATATTTATTTTTGCTCAGTTCTTCTCCATCAGAGTCGACTCTTCTGATGTCGTAAAAACCCTAGGGAACCACTGATCCTACTTGCTGTTTTTATCTTTATTTTTTAACATGTACACAGAAATCCAAAAATATCCTTGCACACAAAGGTAATGGTTACATTTATTATAGTATCTAATCACTTGCCTTGCCATCTGATCGAAAGGAAACATAAGTTCATAAAAGCATCTAGTTCAAAACCCACCCTGTTTCTACCCTCTACCAAATATAAACTACTTACCTGCAATAAGAGCAGGACTAATTCAAAAGGCAGTCTTAAATTTGATCAAAATGTATCTTAAGAAGATCTGAAAGCATTACATTCAACTCTCTGATACCTGCAGACCCCCTGGCATGCCCAATACACAGTATGCTAGTAGGGGATGGTAGCTCAGGCGGTAGAGCTGGTGGTCTAGTAATCCAAGCAAGACACTTAACCCCTAATTGCTCCTGATGGCTGCGTCTGTCGGTGTTTGAATAATTGTAAGTCGCTTTGGACAAAAGCGTCTGCTAAATGACTAAATGTAATGTAATGTATGCTCTTATTGATTTTATTATGTATTATTTGGTAGCAGGCACAGCCTCTTGATCCATGTGTTGTGATTCCAGGGCCAGCTCATTGTTATGGTGCTGCCAGGGGACGACAGCGCTCAGCTTCAGTGCTGTGTGGCGGTGGAGCGGTTGAACTCAGCCGGCCAGGCCACCAAACGGCAGGTCATGCGCAAGGCAAGCGTTCTGCTGGGCCGCAATGAATTCAGGGAAATAATCCTCCATGTCAGTGACGCGAAAGCGTCCCAAAAGTACACGCTGAAGGAGTTCAAGCTTTTCACCAAGTTCGCCAAAGAGGGCAAGTGCACCGTCCAGCTGCTGCCCGAAAATGTCCAGGTGCTCATATCCAACTGTCCCCCCGACCAGCTGAGCGTATTCCTCAAGACCCTGAGCATCAAACACCAGGTCTGGCTGGCCGGCAAACCCCTGAGTGGCCGGGAGAAGCTCAAGGCCGGTCTGCCCCACAGCTTCGAGGCCATCAGTCCGCTGCAACAGAAGGACGTGCAGAAGGCCAACGAGCTGAGAAGCAAAGTGCCTCCCAAAGGGCTGGCGGACCGCACAAATAAGGTGGCAGGCACAGGACAGCAGGTCAAAAGATCAAGAAGCGACTGCGATTTTAGCCCAGTAAGTTGTTAAGTACATACACAAATATTTTTACATTTATTTATTTTTTCTCTTCTTAGGTCCATCTTTCTGGTTCACGACTGGCTTTAGAGTGTGTGTGTGTGTGTGTGTGTGTGTGTGTGTGAGAGTGTGAGTGTGTGTGTGTGTGTGTGTGTGTGTGTGTGTGTGTGTGTGTGTGTGTGTGTGTGTGCGCGTGCGCGTGCATACATACATACATACATACATACATACATACACCTTACAAAAATTTTGGGATATTTGGCTTTCGGGTGAAATTTATGGAAAATGTAAAAAGTTCACGCTACAGTGATATTATATCATAAAAGTAGGGCATTTAAGTAGAAGCAGGCAATGGTGATTTCCTCATCGCAAACAATTTATTGAAACAAAAGCCAACAACAGTGGTGGGTTTACCACAACAAAATGTACTGCAGTTCTGTATTGACTAGACACACCTGCCCACACTGTAACACCACCACCACCAAAGGCTCGTCTGGTGACAACAGTGGCTGATGCATAGGGCTCTCCTTGACGTCTCCAACATCGTTGGTGGCCATCATTTCTGCTCAACGTGAATCGACTTTCATCAGAGAACAGCACTGAGGCCCATTGGTCCCTCGTCCAGCGTAAATGCTCCCTGGCCCATGCAAGACAATGAAGCCTGTGCCTGGTGGTGTGGTCAGGTACCCTTGCAGGTCGTCTAGCACGCAGACAACGCTGATGTCAACGGTTTTGAATGGTCTGACGTGACACTTGGGTGCTTCTCACCTCCCTTAAATGTGCCTGGAGTTGAGTGGCATTCATCATCTGGTTCGCAGGGCACTGTTTCCAATGAAGCTTTCATCAGTGTGGGATGTGGCCAAAGGACGTCCACTTCTATGCCTTTCTGTGGCTCTTCCAGTCTCTCTGTATCTCTGTTGCAACCTGCTGATGACACTCTGTGACACTCTAAGCTCAGTGGCCACTTCCCTCTGAGAACATCCTGTTTAAAGCCTCGCATTGGCGAGGTACTGTTGATCAGTTGTTAGGTGTCGTCTTGGTCTCATGATGTCAAAATGTGAACAGCATGATGAAGAGGACTGTTTAAATACCAATTCTAATTGAACCAGGAAATGTTTTGGTCGATTCATGGATCAAACACCTGTTGTGAATTTTGCCGTTCAGCTCCTTGTTAGAGAACAGCAAGTTGTGCAAAAAGTACTGAAACATTGAACAGTTGGACATGTGCATTCAAACGTTTAGAGAAGGTCAAATTAAGTTCACCTGTAAAGGTTATAGTGCATTTTAGGTTCATCCTGAAATTTCACCCGAAGGGGGGGGGGGGTCTGTGTGTGTACTTTATTTTATAATTGGGGTGCATATATTTTTATGACTATTTTTAAATTGTTTTTCTGTCATTGTTTAGGTTATATTTTGTTGTTTCAAGATTCAAGAGGTTATCATTGGTTTTAATGTATTGTGAACTGTTTTAATTTTATTGTGAACTGTTAGGGTATTTATTGTGCATTTTTTCATATATTTCCATTAACTTTTTTTAATCCATTGCTTTATTATTAGTAGTAGTAGTAATATTATCATCTAATTTTTAAATATCTACCCCCATTGTCCTCATTGTCACCATTTTTGAACTGTGAAACTTGATCTAGGCTTCTTAAATGTGCTAGAAACCCTACGAAGTAATTCCATCTGTTGGCTTGTCCTATACTGTACTCATCTTGCCATTTCAGGTGAAGGCAAACCCGAGCAAGAAGCCCATCCTCTCTCTGCCATTAGTGCGCAAGCTGAACAAAGAGCAGGCTGCCGTCCTCAGCGCCGTGTTGAGTGGGAAAAATGTCTTCTTCACGGGAAGTGCAGGTATGCTGGAGAGGAGATGGAGAACCATTGTGTTCTCCTCACTGTTGCCCGAGCAACTGCAGAAGAGATGATGAATGGTGGTGAATCGCAATTACGGTGTATGCACATTTAAATTAGTCTTTCCTGTGGTTGTGAAGCCAAATTCTCCAAACAGCAGACTATTATTAATTAATTAATGTCCTGATATTATCTAGTCAGCCCAATCTCTCCTTCCCTACATTTCAACGAGGCGTCTGACTTAGGGCTGCACGATTAAAGCTAAAATGAGTTTATCATTTTAGCTTTAATTGTTTATTGGATTGATTATTATTATATTATTATAATATTATAATAGATTATTTTGCTAAGTATTGTGATCAAGATTATTTATCATGATTATTTATCCATTTTGGAGAACACAATTCTTTTATTGCACTTTGTAAATCAACATAAAACTGCATTCAATGTATTTTATAAACCTATTAATAAATAAACTCACATTTACAAGTCTTTGGATCTAAATCCAGCTTTCTTCACATGAACTCACAATTCACATGAAGTCTTCTTAAGGCTGTATATAAATTACATCCAAGCAAGAAGGTCAGTTACATTACACCTGCAGGTTTTTTTGCATGCAAGAGACAACCACCCCCCCACTCAAATGGATACTCCAATACGCATTTACGCGAAACAAATTAAAACAGTGTGTTTTTATTATTTTAGATGCATTTTCTTTTCCTAATTTTTTGAAAGTGTGTGTGTGTGTGTGTGTGTGTGTGTGTGTGTGTGTGTGTGTGTGTGTGTGTGTGTGTGTGTGTGTGTGTGTGTGTGTGTGTGTGTGTGTGTGTGTGTGTGTGTGTGTGTGTGTGTGTGTCCCTCTCCCTGCAGTGGGCCCCAAAATTGCACTCAGATGCATTACTTTGAGCGTGTTTGCGCTGGCATATCATTAGCGCAATATCTTCTGTAAACCGGACGCTAAAACGTTGCCGATAGTGGACAAATTGAAGAAAAGAAAATATAAAATCATCCCCGGTCATAATCAATTAATTGTGGAGGCCAATATCGACATGGCGATTAATATATGATTAATTGTGCAGCCTTAGTGTCTGTTATTACACGCTGATATGGGTCTGGCATGGTGGGTGTATTTCTCACAAACCGATCATCCGAGACGTCCTAACCAAGGAAAAACAGGCAACACAGACACCCATCCAGCCAGCCAATTAGTAGCAGGGACACAGTGGCTAACACTTGAAAAGCTGTGGTCACAGCACCACAATAGCTGTGCTTTGAGGCATTGCATCTACATTTTAAAACCAGATGCGTTTCCATGACAGAACTAATCCCTATCCTCACCGTGTCTTTTGTAATTGTTGGCGAAGCCAATGCAAACTGCTCGTGCTGAACGTTAACTTGCCAAGAAGCAAAATTCTGAAGTATTCAGAATTTTGCCTTTATTTTGAATAAACAACTCACACCAAGTACCCTATTTTAATTTGATCTGAAATGTTTTATCAGTAGAAATGACAACCCCTGCCCCCCCCCCCCCCCCCTTTATTTTATTTTTATTTTAATTTTTTATATTTTTTTATTTTTTATTTATTATTATTATTTTTTTATTTTAGTTGTTTTTTTGTTTGTTTTTCTCTTCTTCAATATTTCTGCTATTTCTCTGCAGGCACAGGAAAGTCCTTTCTGTTGAAGAGAATCGTGGGATCCCTTCCTCCCAAGAGCACCTACGCCACAGCCAGCACAGGCGTGGCTGCGTGTCACATCGGAGGAACAACGCTACACAACTTTGCCGGTCAGTGAGTGAGAGAGCGTGTGAGAGTGATTTCAGACACAGAACTTAGCGCTGAGGAAAACGTGAAGCGATCCAGTTGTCTTTGCAACAGCGGCGCAAACAATACTTGGAAACGCTGGGGGGGGTTGAAAAGTTGTCTAGATTCAAGATTCAAGATTTTTATTTGTCACATACATATACATATTTTCATACATATATGCAGTGAAATGTAATGCAACGCACCCGGTGATAGCACACCATGTCCTAGGAAAAAATTATAATAAAAAAATTCTTTCTATTAGACCGACTAACTGACTCCTAAAATGTAATACGGTAAGTTGAATACTTATAGAATAAAATAAAAATATATAGAATAAAATACAATAAAAATAAAATGAAATAAAATGGAATAGATAGAGGGAATATGCCTATGTATGTACAGATATGTGCATTAAAGTGGCATGTGAATGTGAATAGAGTGAGGTAGTGTTTGGGATAATACAGCACAGTATACAACAGTACGGCGCAGCAATACGGCATCACAAACACTATTGTCCCTTTTTAAGATTAGAAAATAACCATAATCCAAAAAAATCATACATATTTTTTGTTTTATTTTGTCATAACCAGGGAGCCAATGGGGAGGCGTTAAAGAGCCGTGGGTTGCTGACCACTGATCCAAGGATTGAGTATGACAATTGTGTGCATTGTGGCTTTTTCCTTCAGGGATCGGTTCGGGGTCGGCCCCGTTGGAGCAGTGTATGGAGCTGGCCCAGAGGTCCGGCGTGCTGCAGCACTGGACCAGCTGCCGCCACCTCATCATCGATGAGGTCTCCATGGTGGAGGCCAGCTTCTTCGACAAGCTGGAGTCCATAGCCAGGTGAGCGCTGTTGGACATTTTGATAAGACAAGTTGGTACACTTTACATTTTGTCTGTACCAGGCTAATTAATGAGCCCAGTGTCGGCAAGGAACAGTTAAAGAAACTAACTTAAAACAATAAGCTAATTTAATGACATTAACTTTACACTAACCAAACTAGGAAAGAAAGTGTTTTATTTTATTTTTTATAAAATGGTGAAAAAAGGTGAAAAGCTAGGAAAAATTCTTATTTTTAAATGTAATTATTTTTGCTGGGGTATGGTATAACATATTGTCCTCACAGCCCAGTCTTGACTAACCAATATATCCTATTTCATAAATTGATTAACATTTAAACCATAAGATCAATTTGTAAGAGCTGTAATTCAAGAGAAAGATTTCCTGAAATTGAATATAATATGTACTTATTTTAAATGAATGCATTTTGCTTTTTTATTGTTACTATGTGACTGCCTTTAATGGATGTTTTTAATTTATTAATCTCAAAGCACTTTGAGTTGCATGTTGTGCTATACAAATAAAGGTTATTATTACTGCTCACTTTAATGGATATTTTTCTTTTATATTTTTATTTAACCATTATAAAATAACAAGTGTTTTGTGTCTTTAATAAAGTGTCGTTTATATGCTGAGTTTAACAGGTTGCATTTATTTTAACATTGTACCCTGTCGTAGGTCGGTGCGACGGTCCACTGAGCCTTTCGGGGGCATCCAGCTCATCGTCTGCGGGGATTTTCTCCAGCTTCCTCCCGTATCAAGGGGAAAGGAAAAAGCCACTTTCTGCTTCCAGGTCAGACTAATCCCGAGCCATTGCAGTGTTAATGTTACCGATGCACTTAGTAGGCAGGCTTTACATTGAATCAGAAAAGGATCAGGCAAGTGTCTGGATTTTGCGCCGCAAATCAATAATCTGCACTGAAGGTTCTGTTCTTAAACTCACAGATGAAATGAAAAAATGGCCGATAAAGATGATCTCTCCGTACCACCACAGGCCAGGAGTTGGCGGAAGGTGATCCAGGTAAACATGGAGCTGACGGAGGTGCGTCGGCAGACGGATCAATCCTTCATCTCCCTCTTGCAGGCGGTGAGGGTGGGCAGGTATTTTACAACAAAATAAAATCTGTCTTTAAAAAACATTTCAAATCCATTATGCATCATATTTAGGGAGAGACAAACAGACTTTGGTACAATTCATGCCTTTTCAGGGTCACGGAAGAAGTTACGGCCAAGCTCCTGAAAAGCGCCTACCACAAGATCGAGCGGGATGGTATTCTAGCGACCAGGCTGTGTACGCACAAGGATGACGTGGAGCTCACAAATGAGAGCAAACTCAAGCAATTAACAGGTTTAATTTATTTAATTCCGTTTTTTTGGGGGGGGGGTTCACAGCATCACTTTACTGCCACCCTCACCACAGCATTAAAAAGTTGTCTTTGGGCTTGAAGAAAGGTGGAAATAGTCTGTAAAAGAAAATCGCCAACAAATCTTTTGTGAATCGGACACTGAGACGGCGCCGATGGCTTTAACAATTGGAAAAAGAAAAATGTGGTCCACAATCAATTAATTGCGGAGGCCAGTATCGACATCGCAATTGATATACGATTAATTGTGCAGCTCTACTTTCAAGTCTGAGAATAGCTCATGTCAAACAAAAGAGACTTTATATTTCTGAATCTGACTTTTTTTGGCCAAGGAATTTGACTCTGGTTGTCATGTTTTCTGACATCCAAACCTATAGTAAAAATAGGGGGGGGGGGACTTTGACGTTATAAACATAGCAACAAGTCGTGGATATGAATGAACTCCAAACAAACTGCTGGTTGGCGGTTATTTGTGCTAAAGTTCTAACTTCAGTGAATGTCAAAAAACAGTGTCTTTGATCGTTTTTTTTTATTTTATTTTAGCAGTTCTTATTAAAACTGTCTTAGTTCTGAGTTTGTCAGGGCACAAAGACGAATTCACTGTTTACGATTATTATTTTTCAGGTTCTCTTCGTGCGTTTGAGGCTGTGGACAGTGACCCGGCCCTCGTGAAGACCATAGACGCCCAAAGCCCAGCCGGCAGAATCCTCCAACTCAAAGTCGGAGCACAGGTGAGAGAGAGAGAGAGAGAGAGAGAGAGAGAGAGAGAGAGAGAGAGAGAGAGAGAGAGAGAGAGAGAGAGAGAGAGAGAGAGAGAGAGAGAGAGAGAGAGAGAGAGAGAGAGAGAGAGAGAGAGAGAGAGAGAGAGAGAGAGAGAGAGAGAGAGAGAGAGATTTTGTTAAAAGTATTACGTTTGGACAATACAAAAAAATAGCTATTCTTGTGCTCACAACTTTATCCCAAAGTGACAACTGAAATCCACGTTGTTTTCCTTGAAGATTGCTTTTCATCCTTTGAAAGTTTATTTACCGGGATCTTAGTTTTGTTCTCGTCAAGGATTAGGTTTTCTCCATTGTGAATGCTGGACGCTTATTACATAAGATTGATCAGATAAACATGTGGGTACACAGCTCTAATCCTGATGTACTGATTATCACAGAGACATGGTTTAAAAAAATATATATAATAATGTGTTCTCAACTCTGACATTAACATTGCGGGTTACAATGTTTTTTGGCAGGATAGATCTTCTAAATCTGGTGGGGTTGCTATCTTCACAAAAGGAACCCCTTTGGTGCTCTATTGCTGTTCATAAATCTGTGCCCAAACAGTTTGACTTGATTCTTTTAAATATCAAGCTGTCAAAGAGCTCTATACTGACAGCTGCTGGGGTGTTATCGCTCAACATCAGCTCCAGCCTGCATCCTACCCACCCTCACTCCCTCCTGGCACCCTACACCAAGTCTGAGTTTGTGCTGATAAGGCGAATTCCATTGGGACATGCTGAAATTCCCCTGCCCAAGTTCTAAAACAGTTGGACTCTCTTAATCTCTCAGATTATCACCAGTCCCACGCAGTATAACCAGAAAAGGCCACTCTCATTGATGTTATCCCCCCAAATAACCTTGATAGGTATAAGAGGTGTTTTCTGTCGTGACCTTAGTGACCACTGTTGTATTCTCTGTGTCCGTGATGGCGGTGCAGTTAAACAGCCTGTCCGGATCAACCATAGACGGTTGCTGGAAAAACTTTCATGAACATGTTTCCTTCATGACTCGGCTGCTGTGAACTGGAATGGAACCCTGATGTCAAAAATGCATGGACCCTCTTTTACAACCTTTTTTAGCGAGTTACTGAAGTTAATAAGCAGGCTCCCCTTAAAAAACTCATGATTTTAAAAAAAATCATGATTTTAAAAAAAATCATGAGGCTGCCCTGGTGCCCTCCAGGCACCAGGGCAGCCTGGAGGGCAGCCTTGGTGCTTCCACTCTTTAAGGGGAGCTCAAGCTGATCCGCTTATAAAAGTGTTGGAGACGCTGGTTTGTAGCCCTGCCTGCATCATTTTGCAATCCTTTTGGCCACCAGTGCTCCTTACAGGACACATCCCTGCACATTGTACTCCTCTGTGAACTGGCCTTAAAACTAGATGTAAAATCCACTGCCTGATGCTTGTTTACATAACACTACTAGTAGGTCTCTCTCCCCCCTACTTGACCTTGTCGCTCCTCCTTTCAATTCAACCTGTTCCTTTATCTGCTGCTCTGTCCATTCCTAGTCAGAGCTTAGTTCTCAAGCCCTCTGGCCACGTACGTGTATGTGGTAGCGTAGTTCGCTTTGTTGTGCTGTGACTGCTGCTCCCTTGTTTTTTCTTTTGTATGTTTTTTTTTTTTTTTTTTTTTTGCATTATTTGGTTGGTTGGTTGGTTGATTGATCAATTAATTATTATTAATTATTTTTGTTTTTGTGGGATTTTTTTTAACCCAACCCCCGTTCCCGAAGGGGTTCTTTTTCGTCTTGCCAGGCCGTTAATAAGTAAATAAGAATTTTTTTCTGATTAACTTGCTTGCTGAAATAAAGGATGATGATGATGATGATAATGATGATGATGGGACAAGGCTACTGCTTTTGTTAAATACCGCTTTTTGCCACATGCAAGCTGTGGAAAACCTCATAGCTACTCTATGGTATTGTATGGGGGGGGCGGGCAGTGGACTGGGCTTCCAAGATTCACGCCATTATCCAATGCAACCATTTTGGCTGCTAATGTGGCAGAAATATTATGCTGACTATTATGTTGACTATGCTGCCTGCGTTCCAAGGTCATGCTCACGAAGAATCTGGATGTCCAACGGGGTTTGGTCAACGGCGCACGAGGGGTGGTGGTGAACTTTGAACTGGGCAAACAAGGTCGGCATCAATTTTTCTACCTCTGTTTGGTCGGTAACACCCGATTGATTTGCATGTTGAAAATGTAAATGTTGTCTTTTTCCCCATAGAACTCCCACGGGTGCGCTTCCTGTGCGGGGTCACCGAGGTGCTGAAGCCCGAGCGGTGGGTGTTCAAGGCCGGGGGCGGCCTCTACGTGAGCCGGCAGCAGCTTCCACTCAAACTGGCCTGGGCCATCTCCATCCACAAGAGCCAGGTAAAACCGGTATCCATACCACCTCTGTGTTTGATTTTAATAACTGGGTCCCATGTTTTTAAATTGGGATACAGGTTTGTGGAAGGTCATGATGAAGCCCTTAGTGTATAGGGCGAGCACCAGATACAGTGTGCTTATTGGCTGCTTCTGCTTTTGATGATTATTATTATTATTATTATTATAGTTCAAACCCCAAAGAGGTAGAACCCTGTTGTTTTCTTGCCGCCTTATTATTCTTTGTTGTCTTGTACCACATCTGAAATTGCCATGAGCTGGAACGAGCTGAAAACTTGGCCTGATAACCGGAAGTTAAGTGCAAATACGTCCCAAGAAACATGAGCCCAATTGGCCAGATGGTGGTGGTGTAATTTAGGCCCAAAAACACAATTTTGGAAAGGCTTGACTTGCAATTTGACACACGTCCAGCTCGATGTGCTCATCAAAAAAGCCTCTTAGCCCATTAAAGTCCGCCATGATGGATTTTTGCATAATGGGAAAAACAGTATTGTGAATAGACTTTTTGGAATTTTGAATGTATCAACACCAAATGTGGTATACCGCATTGCGGGACTAGATGTTGCAAAAGCTTAGCAATAATTTTGGTAAATATCTCCAGTCCGTGTTGGGAATAGGTCTACCAAAGCATTTTGAGCCTGACCCATATGGGGGCGCTACAAATGCCACAAACAAGGATCTGAAAACCCGGTGGACAGAATTTCACCAAATTTGGGGCACATGCTTTGGGGCCAAGTATATCAAAATCTGAAGTGCCATATTGATTGGTGTATGCGGGCGTGTGCAACGTTTCTTTGGTTTATGGTGACTATGTTTTTAAACCAATCTTGCTCATTTATAATATAAATGTGTATCTAAGTCCCGCAATGCTGTAAACCAAATTTGGTGTTGATAAAGTCAAAATCCAAAAAAAGCCTTTTCACATTAGTTTTTCACATTACGCAAATTAGCAAACATCCATCGTGGTGGACTTTTATGGTCCAAGAGGCTTTTTGGATTTTGACTGTGTCAACACCAAATTTGGTATATACCATTGAAGGATTGAGTGACACATTTATATTATAAATGAGCAAGATCGGTCAAAAAAACATGGCCGCCATCAATCAAAGTATCTTCACACAGGGTGGGGCTTAACAGGAAATAGGCCATAACTCAAGCTGTCTTAGATCAATCCTTATTAAACTCAGAGGAGACATCCCACACTATGTCCTGAACCTACACACAAAGTTTATCTCAAATCCGATAGAGGTGGAGCAAATGTGAGAACTTCAAGTGCAATATTATTCAAATACTGCATACATTCTGTGTGAGTGTGTGAGTGTGTGAGTGTGAGAGTGATTGGCCTCACTTCTTTAAACAGAATTAAAGTAGCCAAAGTGACTTTGCTCGGCTTTGTGAAGCCCAGAACCCGCTTGTAGCTACTGGTGCCTTTTTTAAATTTTTGGTGATTGAGCTGTGAACTTGTAACATGTTGGACCTTCATGTAAATTTAAGTAATAACCTGTTGTTTTTGATTAATAAATAAATTGCTCCGGTATGATGTATCATTTAGCTTTTTTATTAATTTTGTCCTGGGCAGAGTACCCAGCTTTCCCTCCCATATCCAGGGATGTGGGAGTTTGGTAGATTGAAAGTTAAAATTGCTTAACTTTTTTTATTATTAATCATGTCTCAACATCCATCTGCAACGGGAACGAACGGGTAAATAAAAATGAGTGTGTGAAAATAGGGAAGCCTACTGATGAGGGACGCTGAAGTGACATCTTAGAATAGAGCTTAAGTGACAAAAGCTTCTGTGGCGGAATAAAGTCTAAATTCCGTGGCTAGACTGTAAGCAAATAAACATGATGACTGAGATTTCCCCTCGTCTTCCCAGATGGGCTCTGGCCATGGCTATGTGGATCCGACCTGAGAGCCTGAATCATATGATAAATGACCATTTTGTTCTATTAACAACAACAATAAAGGCTTAACCACCATTAAGTACTGATCCATCAAGGTGATTCATTCCCATAGAGGTAAAAATGGCTGCGGTGCTGGATATGCCGTCCTATTCATATTCTTCTGGACTGTGAAACCTGATCATAATTCACTCCCACGGGTGCAATATTATCAATGGTTGAGAAGAGGGCTAAACAAATAGGGAAGAATGGAGCCACTTAAGCACAAAAACTAAAATTGAAATGAATAAAAAAGCATTTTTTATTGCCTGGATCTTTTTTACACTTAAAGTGTGTGTGTGTGTGTGTGTGTGTGTGTGTGTGTGTGTGTGTGTGTGTGTGTGTGTGTGTGTGTGTGTGTGTGTGTGTGTGTGTGTGTGTGTGTGTGTGTGTGTGTGTGTGTGTGTGTGTGTGTGAGAATTGGAAACTACACTGTTGCCATGACTGCACAGCTGAGTTTGTTCTTGTTGAAATGTATTACTGGAGGGCTGATCAGTGACCTTGAACAAACACCCCTCCTCTTCCTCATTTCAACTATAGGTGCCTTCCTATCTGAGGGTAAAGGCCACTCTGTATAATCGTATATCTTTCTTACCCGTGTCATCTCCGTAGCCTGTGAGGGTGCTCTTGTTTTCCTGAGGTTGGTGTCAGAAATTGGCAAGGGGACTGGGGGATGTAGGTAATTGGGTTCACGGGCAAATACCACCATGTCAGCCATGTTTGATCTATAGCAAAAGGTGGAGTGATCTCACAGGTTCTTTACACAGTACCTCTGCGGAGTCCAATGTGTTATTTAAAGTGAAATGGCATCTTGGAAAAAACTGTGACTGCACTGCTAATTGGCTACAACAACCACCGCCCATTAGTAAATTCACCTAAACTTAATGTAATAAGACTTGGAAACCCTTGCTGCTCAGACTTTTTCTTTGTGTCCTTTCCCCCTTTTAGCTACATGAGTAAATATCTTATGCCTTTGATGGAGTTAAAGGCTACTTTATTGATGGGTACTCTATCCTCCCCCCCCCCCCCCCCCCCACACACACACACACACACACACATCTTCATCAGGGAATGACACTGGACTGCGTGGAGATCTCTCTGGCTCGTGTTTTTGAGAGTGGACAGGCGTACGTTGCGCTGTCACGAGCCAAAAGCCTGGAGGGCCTTAGGGTGATGGACTTTAACCCAGGCGTGGTGAGGGCCGACCCTGACGTTCTTCTCTTCTATAAGAAGCTGCGGAAAGAGAGGCTGCTCCTGCAGGTGGGTGTGGACTAAGGGATTTGTCTACTTTCGAAAAAGGAAAATAATGTCATACCTCTGGCCACATTGTTGGATGTGGATCATGTCTACAGGTTCCAAATAAAGTCCCTTATGTGACATAGATCAGGTAACCTCATGTATACGATTGAGAAGGAAATTATAAAAATAATTAAATGGCAAAGTTAAATTGTAAATGGCAAATGAATACCCAAGGCAGCATATTAAATGGCTGTTTACATGAGTGTTACTAAGGCATAATTTCTCCTACAATTAATTTTATTCCTCTTTCTCAATAAACTGTATTGTCTTTCTTCCCTGTAGGCATCTATGGATGAGTTTGTTGGTAAAACCAACAAAGAAAACCATTGGTGATGACGGAAAAGTCACTTGACACCCCTGTGAAATAATGTGCACCGTGTGCATGACCATGATGGATTTTTTTTCTTTCTTTCAAGTATTTTTTTAAATCCCAAGATTTGATCCTCTTGGCAGTCTGTATCGTGCATTATTCCTATTGGTTTTTTTTAACCTGTACTGCCACCTTGTGTCAACATTGCAACAATTCTTAGTTATTTTTATACGGACAGTTTTTATTTATCATCTTTATGAATTATTGGATTTTACATTAATAAAGCTTTGGTTAACTTATGGCCTGGTCTCAAGCTTCTCCGCCATAGAAATGGTACACATAACACTGGGTGTTTGTTAGCCTTGGTAAAAATAAAATCTTTAACATAAGATGAGAGTTGGTGCTTTTACAGCTTTTTGGCTTCCACTTATCACAGGGTTAAAACAAGCGGGTGGCTCGGTGAATACTGCATTGTGATCGTCTCTATTAATGAGACCACACCTGCAATAGCATATTGAAGTTTGTAAAGGAACAGTTACACGATGCCCCCATCAAACCATGACAGAACAAGGCCAGGCCACACCCCATTACTATAATTAAGGGGAAGCAAGGCCATACCCCTAATACCATATTAAAGTTAACTTGCAAGATCACATCCCAATAGCATATTAAAAAGATAAGGAGCAGAATTAGGCCATGCCATTGCTATAATGAAGGGGTAAGACAAAGCCCCAATTGCATTTTTTATGAATGAAATAATTCAGACCCCACCTTATCTTAGTAAAATAAGTGGAAGTTGTTTTGTCGTTGATATTGTCACATCACCATTTTATTCTTTGCTTTTGAGAGTTACATTTCTCCTTAGTTGCAATCTTATTACGAACCCATAAAACACAGCAACATGTACACCTCCAATCAGAGTAATAAAGTATTTTATTGACTGACTTATAATTACGCTTATGCATGCAATTTAAAACAAACAGCATATTTGAAGCGACATTCTTTTATCCATTAATAGCGCCCCATGGTGG
Source organism: Zeus faber (assembly GCF_960531495.2). Taxonomy (NCBI): domain Eukaryota; kingdom Metazoa; phylum Chordata; class Actinopteri; order Zeiformes; family Zeidae; genus Zeus; species Zeus faber. The sequence goes on along the minus strand of NC_137196.1, from coordinate 8,406,764 downwards.
GCTAAATTGGAGCAGCATACTGGCTCTGCAGTGATTTGTAGCTCTTGTGAATTAAAAGCAAACATCTTTCATGATTTAAAGGCATCCACTGTTCACACAACTGTCTCAAAAATAACAAACCGCTTTTGAATGCTTCCCAACTTAACACATGTAGAGCCTGATGTTAAGAACATATCCAGGAACACAAGATGTAGAATCACTAATCTATTCACCATACATCCAAAAACATTAACTGAAGTCACAAGATTTTCCCTGATAAGAATTATTGTAGAAATCTATAGTATTTAAATAGACTCCTCTGGAAAAAGCAGATGGGGGGGGCAGCTCACTTCACCTTGTGAAAGAGCTTGTGCGCCACCTGTTAGGAGTGAAACATTTGGCATCATTAGAAGTGCAGCTTTAAAAAAAAAAAACCCAAAAAAACCAAAACATTCGCACCCAACACAAAAAAACGTACACAATGGTCCCGTGCATGGAGGAAGTCGAAGAGCTCTTCTGTGCAGTCCTCCTCAGTGTTGGACCGGGACATAACCCGAGCCTCACAAGTCTCCAGACGCTCCTTGGAGTGCACACAGTGTTCTGTCTCCTCACACTTGGCTCGTATCAAATCTAAAGGGTCCTGTGAGAAACACACAAGCAAGGTTTTAAATCTCGGCTGAACAAGCACTGTAAGCACTGCCAACTGCAAGCCTCCACAGCAAATAATCATGTACACAGCCCGGTGTCAGTGAAATGAAGAAGAAGGAGAATCTTTAATTGTCACGCAACACATGCATACACACACTTTGGATGGTGGCTGGTGAAATGTGGCCTCTGCATTTGACCCATCCTGACTTGTCCTTCCTCCGGGGAAGGGGGGGGGCATTCGTCGACGCGCTCGGGTACCAAATGTCCATCGCTGGTCAGACGATGATGTGTGCATGTTTTTGGTGGGGGTCCTTACCAATGGTAGGTGGAGGAAACCCCATGCAAACATGCAACATGCAAACTCCACACAGAAACGCTCCTATTTGGGAGATAACCCGCCGGAGCACGGTGCCAACAGCGCCCCAGGCGAGAACCCAGGACCTTCTTGCTGTGAGGCAGCAGTGCAATGCACTGCGCCATCTCTCCACTAACACAATAAAGGTTATAGTGATTGCAGTGTCGCCCCTTGCGGTCGCCTTTGTGTCGATTACGCACATTTTAGTATTTTTAGAGCTTATTGTGCATAATCTCCGGGTGCGTTTCGACATTTCACTGCACATATGTATGAGCGTATGTTTATGTATGTGACAAATAAACCTCTTGAATCTTGAAACCTCCCGCCAAGTCTCTTCTTGCTGGACTACCTGCTACGCCCAATCAGAGTTCTACAATGTTCGTCGAGGGTCTTTGGCGTCCGAGGACAAATGTACTGATTGTAAGTTGCTCTGGATTGTCTGCATCTAAATTATTAATAGACAGCTGCAAAACCAATGATTCATTACTACTTTTCTCAACCAAACACAACATAAACACTTACCACCAGGTCCTCCTCTTCCTCCTCCTCTTCTTCGTCCTCTTCCTCCTGCTCCTATATGCATCAACATTTTAAAAAAAAGGACATTGATATTTCATAAAGCAGAAGAAAAAAGCCAAGCTCTTGTGGTGGATTTTTATATTACTATTTTTTAAACTATGGATCAACCTGCCAAACCATAGTGGTCCGGCTTCAAAGCTATTATAAATAATCACGTTTAAATGAAGAGAGCAACCACGTGCCATAAGGCTCGATATTTCAACTGTAACCCGATGGCCATCCCTCTGGAAATCAAATAATCGTAATACGGTGAGTTTACACAAAGCAGGTTCGCGTGTCAAGAAATGTACCATACGAACTCCGTGCTGTGCACACCGTCCGGGCATCAACATGACGGCGCCGGCGAGGAGTAGTTGAACTTATTTCAAATGACTACCTTATCCGACCTCTTATCGCTCGTTACCTCGTCGTCGGGGTCGTCGTAGGTGATCATTTTGTTTTCGAAAACCATGATCCCAGCGCTTCAACTTCACGCCAAGTGAACCCCTGCGTGGGCGTCGCTTCTCTCCCGTGGAGGACGTTTTGGGTCACACGCAGGAAACGGCTAGGAGACTTTGCCGGAAGAGGGTTCCGCCTAACCGCCGCGATCCAATCAGAAGACCCCGTTTAAAATAAGACCCGCCCGGTTGTAAACTGAAAAACAGATAATCACCCGGAACCAATGTTCTCGCTTTTCGGAGCACACGGAGTGTTTCAACCGACGCACTGTAAAAATGGCAGCCCTCACCGGCACGAGATTTCTTTTGAGGAAAGTGAAGGCGTCACGGTGCCTGACACCTAAACGAACACGGATGAAAGCGAAATGGGTATGTCATGGAAGCAATAATAACAATAATAATAATACACGAGCAAACCATCATATACAATAAAGAATAATGATAACATCGTATATAATAATCTAATAACAACAACAATAATAATAGTAATAGTAATAATAATATTTTGAAGGTCTATCTATCTATCATACCTTTGCAGGAGGATTGTTTTTATTCTTAATATGCACTGTGCCCTGTGGGCGATTTTCAGACAAGGGTGAAAGAAATTTCATTTAATTTTGTAGTACAAGAACCAGCTCAGTGACCTACTATCTAAAAAAACCAAAAACAAACCCAAGTCTTTTCTTTGTTCCATTTTATGAAATAGGAAGTTATGTTTTAGACTGAGGGCTTAGCAAATTCAGGGTTTCTTTCTTTCTTCGGGAGGAGAATTCAATGACAAAAAGTGCAGTTATGTATATTGAACAACATTTCCTTTTAACAGGCGACCACCCTGCCCAAGTACCCTGCCACAAATCTAGCTCTACAGCATTTTGAGGCCACCTACAACATCCAGCTGGGACCGCTGTGGCCCTCCGTGCGTGTCAGCTTGCTCTCTGAGAGGAAATATGGCGCCCTGATCAACAACTTCTCTGACAATGATGCCGTTGTGCGTGACCTTCAGGACAAGGGATGTCAAGACTTTGTTAGCTGCACCGAGCAGGGCGGTAAGGGTGTGATGAAGTTAAAATCTCCTAGAACTCTCTGTTGAATTCAAATATAAACTAAATACATTTTCTCTTTTCCATACCGTCTGTCAAAGCAACAGTTCAATCATTGGCGGAGCAAGAAGTTGGAAGGGATTCTGATGGCACACCTGGAAAGAAGCTTGGTGAAATAAATAATAATAATCCTTTTGGGGACCAGGAGCCTGCACCCCTTCGACTTAGCTCTAACATCAAGTGCTTTGTTTTTCCAAGGGGAGATATCGCCAGGTTCAAGCCTTCAAGGTGATTTCTTAAAAGATAACACACGGTACAAAGAAAATTAGTTTGTGAACAGTTGACCTGTCATTTGGTTAGGATGATTAGATATAATTTGGGATTTGTGACATTCACTTTGTCTGGAGGATGACTCCTTCTCTTTTACTATTGTTCTTACATCAAAGATGGATTTTACTGTTAACACTAATTTGTTTGATATGAGGTGTTATGTGTGACTTAGGACATAGGTTAACTCATGTAATGCTTATATTGAAGACACTTTTTTCTTGTTTGGTAGTTTAATCATCGGTATAATTGCAGCTATCGCCCTTTGATGTTTGGGCCAGGGTTGGCTAACTCTGACACATTTACATTTTTAGAATTAATTACATTTCCATTTTAAAGTGAATTGATATGTGTTGTTTTTTGACATATACTATGTAATGCTTGCATTATAAAAGGCATTAATCTTCTATCTGTAATTGAACCATGAGCCGACTTTTTTTTTTCTTTACTTAATCTGTTTATTGTGATCTCTTGACCCCCTTTATAGACCAGATGAACAGAGGTTGCTCACTTACTACCTGATGGACGCAGCGTCCCTCTTGCCTTGCCTGGTGCTGGATGTTCAGGAGGGCCACACTGTGTTGGACCTCTGTGCAGCTCCAGGAGGGAAAACCCTGGCCTTGCTCCAGACCCAGGCCATACGTAAGACACATCTAATGATATGTCCCCCCCCAACCCCCTTTAAGTAAAACAAATGAAAACCACAGACCGTTTATTTGTCTTCTGCCTCTGCCTTTGTTTACCAAAAGGGTTTCTGTGTGTGAACGACTCATCGGTGTCTCGAACCTCGCGTCTCAAAAAGGTCCTTCACAGCTACGCACCCAAGGAGCTGTTGACGGACAAGAGGCTGCGCGTCACTTCCTTCGATGGCACCAAGTGGGGAGAGATCGAGAGGGACACTTTCGATCGCGTAAGCAGTAGTTTCTGAAGGACTTAAAAAAAAAATTGGAATTATCCCCCTTCCCAGCCATGTTCTGCACTTCAGTCATTCATCTGTCCGTCTTTCTCTCTTTAGGTCCTTGTTGACGTGCCCTGTACCACAGACCGACATTCAGTCCTGGAAGAGGACAACAACATCTTTAGCAAGAGCAGGACCACCGAGAGACGGAGGCTTCCCCAGCTGCAGACAGAGCTGCTGCTGTGAGTTGGCCACCTAATGGCAGGGATGCACCATAATCCCAACACTGTCCATTTCGTTGTTTAACAATGGAAAACTTCTTTGTCCCTCTGTCTCTGCAGGTCTGGCATCCGGGCAACGCGTCCCGGTGGAGAAGTCCTCTATTCCACCTGCTCCCTCTCCCAGCCTCAGAACCAGTATGTGGCGGAGCAGGCCGTCCACCTTGCCAGAGAGGAGGGCATCCAGCTTCAGGTCAGTGGAACAGACATTTATTTATGCAGACACACACACACACGCAATCTCTGTCACACACATGGAAACATCCACGTCTGAACACCAGCACACAAACAAATATAATAGGCAACTAATCAAACAATCTGCTACAAATCCAAAATCAGGTTCTCCCAAATCTGTGTTTTGTTTTCCTCGGCCAAATCTGCTTTTAAAAAAAATAAAAAAATAAATATATATATATATATTTTTTTTAGGTAATCGACCTGCGACCGCTCAACCGCATGTTTAGGAAAACCTTCAACTTTGCTCCCGACCTTCTCCTGGGTGAGATGGTCGTCCCCCACCTCACCGCCAACTTTGGACCCATCTACATGTGCAAGCTGCGGAGACTGAGTTAGAGTATAATCGCACACGCGGCAAGAAGCTGCACTTGGTGCACGCTTATTTATGTGACATGAGCGTGTGTTCAGGTGAGGATCTTGCCGTTGGCTTTTTGACCTTTTGTTTTAAGAGAGGCTTTCACTCAGACTTATCTCCCTCAACTGTGATGCACATAAGCAGCAACGCTGACCGGAGAGTGGTGATAAACTGTGCCATCTGTTGAAATAGTGTATTATAAAGGAGGTATTCCCACGCTCCCTCTTGCCATCAGAACACACGAGAATAAGTGCTTTTTAAACTGGCTTTGTTTGGGCTGTTTATTTATTTGCAAAATAAGTATTTTTAACTGATTATGAGAATTTCCCAGAATCGATTGGAGACTGAACCACTTCCTGTGATCACGTAGTGAATAATCACGCAATGAATTGCTTACTATAGCAATTGTTTAGTGTTTAGCATTAGGTACCTTCTCTAACCACTAGAGGTCGCTAATGTACAGTTTAAAGTTTGGGGTAAATGCATTTGTACCAGTCTTGGTGCTGGAAAACACAAACTCTGTGTGTGTGTGTGTGTGTGTGTGTGTGTGTGTGTGTGTGTGTGTGTGTGTGTGTGTGTGTGTGTGTGTGTGTGTGTGTGCGTGTGCGCAAAAACAGAAGAAATTCATCATCAGGCCTCCTCTGTGTAGAAATAACAGGTCTGATATTCATCAGGTTTGATTACTCTGCCTGGCAATGCGCTCTGCAGTAAAAAGGGGCATAATGGACCGAAAGGTAATGACACAGGTAATGGCAAATTTGACCATTTGGCTTCTCGCATCTGAATCTTTTGGACCCTTTTCATTATCATAGTCGGAATGGCACTGTTCTACATTGGCTCCACTGAAAGGGGAAACGCTCACTCTCTCTTATCACAACATAATGCAAGTGGAGAGGTACATGACATCCCTTTCCCCACTCACGTTGCGCCGGCCAGTCAATGTAGCGTGAAAGGGGGTGCGTTTGAGCCCAACGAGCGGGGCACACCGGAGTGTCATCGACTTCCCACTGTCATTAAGCCGCTCGGGAGGCTCCAGAGCTGGGTCCCATCGCCACAGGACGGGAGGGGGGGCGGAGGGGGGCTTCTCTGAGATGAACATTAAAGAGGCAGGAGAGTGCTAAAAATGTGCCGCCGCGCCTCGTTTGGCCCCGTCCCCTCTTTATTCCACAGATGAGTGCAGATAATTTTCGATGCGATTGTGAGTGATTACTGTATTACCGCAGTGAAAGGGGGATGTATTGGGGAATGCGGAGGGAATTAATGACACATAAAAACTCTGTTTTCTTTTTTCTTTTTTGTGTTGTATTGACTGCTTTCGTCTCCGAGGGCCTCGAGTGTGCATCTTGTGATTACCTAAACGTATTGTAAATATGTGTTTCCTATGGGCCCCTCCATAAATTTACATGTTTTAACACTCAGGAGATGGCAGACTATTAGGGATAACTTACTCCCTTCGCCCCCTCTCTATAAACTGACTGGCTGGCTGGCTGCTTTATTATTGAATTAGCTACTGATGTCTGGTTTGTTGTGTGTGTTATAGACTGTCTATTGTCGTGCATACGGACAAACGCGTGTATGTGTGTATGTGTGTATGTGTGTATATGTGTATATATATATATGTATGTGTGTCTGTGTGTGTGTCTGTGTCTGTGTCTGTGTCTGTCTGTCTGTCTGTCTGTATAGTGTGTGTGTGTGTGAGTATGTATCTCTGTAGCATTGTGAATTACCCGATGTTTGAGAGACATACTGTGTGCTATGTACATCTATAAAAGATGATGGTTTAACATCACATAAACATTCTAGGTATGCTTGTAAATGTTGCATTTTTGTTAATAAACATCCTGAACACAGTAGTGGTCTTACTTTTTCCTCATTTCGATATTTTACTGAAACATAGCACTCTATCAGATTTCAGAAAAAAAAAAAAGTCAAAGTGAATAATTATTTAAGTAATTCAATTATTTAACCCAACCCAAGTCTCAGTGGAGGATCATCTAGGGTTAGTAGGATACCTTTCTCGTGGCTGTTACTCAGACTAAAGGATATGTTTGGGTGTTTGTTTGTTTTGTTTTTTGGGTCAGTGTGGTCAGCAGTGGCAGCCAAGTGGCACCCGGTGGAGGAGATGTTGACACTGTGGTGGTGTTAAGCCCACGCCCAGGGGGATCAGACGTGACTCTGGGCTTTGCTCGCGGGATGGGGGGGGGTCATTGTCCCGGGCCCAGCAGGATGCCTCTGCCCAGTTGCCCCATAACAAAACCCCTGTGTAGCTGTTTTTTTTTTTGTTTTGTTTTTTTCTTCAGGTTTATTTCCTTTCTTTTTTCTTCATCACTTTTTGTTGTTAATTTACATTTTTCTTGGTGAGAATGTGTTTTCTTTGCTGTGGATCTCTGTTTCCATCTCTCCGCCTTGGGGGACGGTACCAAACTCTGAGGTTTTATGTTGGTGAAGAAAGGGTAGGAGGGCTTCTAAGCAAACCACTAGACAGGCAGGCACCACACATTTTAACACATTTTTACTGAATTACTCTGAATTATATACCAATTTCAACAGTATATAATTATAATTCAAGCTTTGTTACAGCTTTGGCTGGAATATGGACCAATTTCTGTGCATGAGGCTGGATAAATACCAGCAGCTGAAAGGGGAGAGAGTCAATATGTGGAAGGTGAAGACGAAATGGTTCCCAATGGTCCCAGGCCCCAAAAAAACGAATTTGAGGAAGACATGTATACCTATATATAAATATCAGAGAAAACACAACCTAATGTGTTACCGATTCACCATCACAACTGTTCATGTAGCTCACACCCTTGTAACCCAAGTTCTCTCTGGAGGTACGTTTAACTTAAGTTACCATTGCAGCATCGAGTGTCTTTTGTGACTTATCTATAAGTTACTTCAAAGACTTCTCATGTTTCCCTGCGTGTGATGTGTACCTAAGCATTTACTGGCCGACACAGTGTTTTCCGTGCACCGGTGCGGCATTCCTATTGGCCCGAGCGTTGGGCCCACACTGGAAATGCAACCGCGAGGTTTTAGGCTGCGGCCAGATTAAGGAGAGGGAGAATGGGGGTTTTCTTCTCTCTAAGTAGGATTATCCAGGGAGGGGCAAGACGGCAGTCTGGAGTGTTTAAGAAAATGGGAGTGCAGGAAAATGGAAGATGAAGTGGAACTAACGGGAGAGCGGCCCGGGACACTCGCATTTCAGCCACCTGTTGTCATCCTCTGCCAGTCACCCCTTTGTCCCGCGGCTGCTTTTGCTCTCTCTCGCTCTCTCTCTTGCTCTCTCTGCACCTTCCTAACCTCTATTACCTCCTTTTTTTCCTGAGGGAGAGTGTTCAATTTGAAGAGTTTTGACAACGTTTTTGGCCAACAAAAGTGCTGTTAAAATGAGAGCGATGGCTTGATAGACTTTAGGGGTGTAGTACTTTTGGAGGTTTTGTTCATTCTTCACGTGTTGTGTATATTTGTGTTTCTTCACAGACTTAAAAAAAAAAAAAAAACTACAAAAAAACACGACAGCACGTCGTTTCTTGGCTACGAGGTTGTACTTTTCTTGCCCTTTGAGCTCCTGGTGGTGGCGGTTTCCAGGCACACTTTGATGTGTATCTGAGCAATGCACTATTAGTGGGATTTTCCCCGGACCTGACAGCCCTGAGAATATGCAGTGAAATGGCACTGCCAGTGGGGCCAGAAGAATGCTGGAAACAGGATTAGGATCATATTCTGGCAGAGCCTGTCACCTCCTCAATGGGCCGAGGTCTCCAACGCTGGCACTTTTCATTCTCGCCTCGGCTAAAACCTTTAAGTGAACCATGGAGAAGAAGGTGGAGAAAAGAAAACATTGATTGAATGGTACACTGTGATTGTTTATTTATTTATTTTTTTTGTGTGTGGGTGTGTGCGTGCGTGTGTGCGCGCACACAATAGATATATATACATTTCTGTACTTCTCTTGCATTAAACTCTTGCATGTGTTTGTGGTTTTTGTTTGCCCTCCTACAAATTGAAAGTAATTAAGTATTTTTCAGGTATGATGTGCATTAGTGTTTGTTTATTTAAATATAGTCAAATGATGTCAAATAATAAAATATTTTTATAAAGAATAATTAAAAATTCGTTTTGTGTGTGTGTGTGTGTGTGTGTGTGTGTGTGTGTGTGTGTGTGTGTGTGTGTGTGTGTGTGTGTGTGTGTGTGTGTGTGTGTGTGTGTGTGTGTGTGTGTGTGTGTGTGACTATACAAGTGAGAACCAGTCTAGTAATGTTCTAGACCATGTTCTAGTTTGTTCCTGGGGTGTGTTTGTTTTTTCTGTACTTGTGAGGTCTAGTTATGTACACTGTGGTCTTGTGTGTGTGTGTGTGTGTTTCTTTGTTAAACTGTACTTGTCAGGACCGGACTAGAAATGCGATACACCATTTTCTTGTATGTTCCTGGTGTGTGTGTGTGTGTGTGTGTGTGTTTGTTTTATTATACAGGTACTCCTCACTTAACAACCTAACTGTTAAATGACCTTCTGGACTTACGACCAGCTCTCTGACCAGTCTGATATTAGACACTGCGTACAATACCACGGTGTGCGCGCTGCGTGTGCAACGTCTCAGCGTCAAGCATCTCATTGTGAATCACCCTATATTAACTATATACACTAGATATACTATATACACTGTATACATCTCATCTCATCACCAGTCTCAGAGGAGTACCTGTACTTGTGAGGACCAGTCTAGTAATGTTCTAGACTGTGTGTGTGCGCATATGTAGGTGTATGTGTGCGTGTGTGTGTTACTATACTTGTGAGGACTGGTCTCGTAATGTTCTAGACCATGTAATAGTTTGTATGTGTGTTTCACTATACTTGTGAGGACCGGTCTGGTAATGTTCTAGACTGTGTTCTAATCTAGTATGTTTCTGGTGTGTGTGTGTTTTGTTTTATCATACCGGTCAGGAACATGGGTGTTCACTAACCATGTTTAATATTTACTCGGACATGACTTTGGTGTGTGTGTGTGTGTGTGTGTGTGTGCGCACCCCACCCCACTCTTTTCCTGGATAAAAAAAAAAAAAAAAGGTACAAGAGAGAACATTTGGAGCAAGAAGTATTGTAATATGTTCCCTGCACTCAGGTCCCAGGGGGAGGAAAGGCTGCCATGTACCTATAGAGATGAGAGCCCAGGATAACAAGGACATTCGGCTCGGTTGCATATCCACACCAGCACCCCATCAGTGATACAACAAAAGTGCCCTTGGTAGAGGACACACACACACACACTGCCATGCAGTGTAATAAAACACAACAAGGTTAGGGTGAGGTGTTACACACGCCTTAACGCTGCTAATCTTGGGAGATAATTACTCCCCACTATCCTCTTTTCGTGATGCGCCCATCAATAACGGCGGAAAGGAACGGCCACCGTGGCACCTAGAGTCCGACGGTTATTTACACACCGAGGAGGATCATATTTTCAAGGCCAAGGCCAATTAACAGCACAGCGATCTCAGTTTGTCGGGTGATTCACTCACAGGTGGAGTTTTCAGTCTGGAATGACCAAGGGCATGGATGAACTGCAAGTGTGTGTGTGTGTGTGTGTGTGTGTGTGTGGGAGAGTCGTGCAAGCGGGGTCTATGCTTTTTGACAAACCACGCTGTTTTAACATATAATAGCAGCATAATCAGTGCCCCGGGCTCATATTCTGCAGGATAATGGCACTGCTTATTCTTTGGGGATGGCTCACGTTGTCTGCACACGCATTTTGCCTCTTTTGGCATTTGACTTTCTCTCTCCTTCATCCCGTCATTATTATTCTTTTTGGGGGGATTTTGCTCTGAAGGGTTTTAAGATTGGATTGGATTGAATGCCATTTTAGTGTTAGAAATCAAAGGAAACTGTGCAGGATCCCCCTACCAGCTCTTCTGCCTCTGAGTCTTCTGGAGGTTTTTGGGGCAGTTCTGTTGTTTTGCTATTATGTTGACGGAGCCAAAGTTGGCTTTACAATGAGGATCTTCATTTAGAAGAGCGTGAAAACTTTTATGGTCATGTTAGAAATAGTAGATGTACTGTATGAGGCGAAGTGTGAAGTAAGTAAAAAAAATAAGCACACGGGGGGGGACCTGGGCTTCGGCTGCAACTCAAAGAAGGGTTGAAAAGCATAGGGGACAAGTATTATCGTATATGCTTAGAAATTCTTTGCTCCTTATGGTGGAGGGAAATATTGTAGACATAGACATCTCCCACATTTTTGCCGATTAACACAGTAGACTCCAAACACAGAGGTGACTCTTCATTATAAAAAAAATAATCTTCAAGCAATGTTTTTTTTTTATTATTATTATTATTATTATTATTATTATTATTTCATGATTATTTTACAACAACACTAGTTCAAGTCTACATTGTAAACACCGGAAAGAAAGAAAATAACACTGCTGTTGGTTTTTCCCCCGGTCACGTACAGTACGTTCTCCTCAACTATCTACCACCGGACCAGGCTGTTTGCAGGGACGGACGGCGGACAAAGGGGGGAACAGCGTAAGAATCACAAATACAACGAAAAACAAAGAGAGCTCAAGTTCGGACAGTGTTACGTAGAAGCCTGGGGTCAATCCTCCATTCAAATATTGGGTTTAGTAATTGTACCCCAGGGTTGGCACACAGAGAACCAGTCTGTGAGAGGAGAAGGGAAGGGCGTGGCTGCAGAGCCTCCCCAAATACAATCAATCATTCCATCCATGTCCATTTGAAACGGTCCATGGTCAATTCTACAATGTAATAGTAACTTTATATTTTGCCTTACATGGGGTAAACATTAATAGATAGACAAATTACTTTTTTTCTTCTTATTTTACACACAGTATTAAAATAATATACTTTTTTGATATGGAGACAATTGCTTTTTTGGATCGCATGGATTTCATGGTAAACAAAAGCATCACCAGCTAATGATTAACTCCAATGACAATGCAGAAAATATTACGACTGGAAAACAAAACTGAAGCTTTTGTCCTATTTGTTTGCCATATCATTTTTGTTTCCCCCTTTTCTTTTCTCCTTATTATGAAAATGTTCCTTGTGAATTGACACAGCAGCATACATGGCCATCCAACAACACACTATGTGTGTGTATAGTGTGAATTTGAAATTGTCTTAAATGGTATGCATGGTCATAATTGCATATGCCTCGGTTCCCTCAGCCCAGGGCAAAATGTAATTAAAAGCTTTGCACATTTAGTCACTGAAATCATTTTCTCATTATCGGGCCGACCGACGCACAATGAGGTGCATTACTGGCCATTAGACTGGCAAATTAGTCACTTTTAATTATGCAATCGAGGAGAACACGGCTTTGGCTCGTTTTTATTTATGTGCCGTTATGTAGTACATGCTCTTTTCAATATCACGGCGCTAAAGTGAATGTCGAAGTGGTTTCCTTTACTACAAGCGATAATGCCTATTCTCCCGCAAATTCCTGCAAAAGTGCCTCATTATTCCACATTATTCATGTAAACATTTCCATCGTCTTTCAACGGAGTGCATCGGTTGCCGGCTTCGTATATCCTCTTAAATCAAATACTTTTTGTTGTAGTGATTAATTATAATAATTTCACATTTCAATAAGTTCCAGAGTTGCATGTCCGCCTGAAACACCGGCATATGTAAATATGACGTTTCAGGTATTCAGTCATCAATGTTTCTCGAGGATAAACTTTTGGACCTGGAGCAGCGAGGGAAAGCTGGGATGAAACAAACCAAGTCATTTTGGTTGGTCACCAAAAAAAACGGTTGTGTAGGTCCAGTGAGAGTCCGCATTGTGATGATAAAGATGATGAACTTTGGTCATCTCTGGAGATCACCATCCCCTCTTCTTGACCACAAGGGTAACGGGTTGGGAGAGCCTCAGGGTACATACAGTTCATATCGATTTAGAACGTTTACACAGACACAGTAGACTGGGTGGATGTGTGGAGCCATGGAAGTTCCTCTGTTGGTGGAGGCTTGCTCAGTTGGGCAAGGTGTCCAGTCCCAGCGAGGCGGCGTGCTGCTTGGCCCTCAGCCGCAGGTTTTCGATGCTGGTGGTCTTGCTGTTGTGGCCGGCGAGGCTCCCGGCAGCCGATGCCTGCAGCAAGGGGCTGTTCCACACCTGCTGCGCGTGGTGTGACAGGGACTGGTAGTAGGACTGGCACGGCAGGGAGCCCAGTGGCGCGGGCGGCATGTTGACGTTCATGCCCAGGTAGGGGAGGGAGGACGGGGCGGCCATGTCGAACGCCGGGTAGTGCACCAGGTTGTTGGTGGCGGCCATGTGCTGGCGGAACTGCTCCTGCAGGCGGAAGAGGCTGAGCGGGGAGGATGAGTAGGAGTGGCCTTGGGAGAGGGGGCCGCCAGCCGACGAGGAGGGGGTTACCGACGGAGAGATCGGGGGTGAGTCTGGAGACGGGAAGGTAAGAATAATAGATATTAGATATTGGACATAACCATACAGGCACCAATAAAACAACATATAGCACAACAAAACAACATGTAGCTCGGGGGCTCAACAGGTCATTTATGTGACACGGGGTCCTCACCAGGTTTGGGGCTGTGTCGTTTGCAGACCGGGGAGACATCGCCGGGCGTCATGGCGCCACCACACTTCATCTCCTCCTGCAGGGGTTTGCCGTCCTCCTCCTTGTCCGTGGCGTTGTCCTCCGTAGCCGACTCGCTTCCCGAATGTTCCGCCGACGTGACGTTCAACTCCATCTCTGCGGGCAGCCGGACCGCGGGCCCTTCTATCTCCACGGAGGAGGCCGAAGAGGAGGAGGAGGACGAGGGAGGAGGCAACGGGTTGTCGGGCAGGATGGTGGTGGAGGGAGGCGTGGCGTCCTTCTCCCCCTCCTCCCCGGACACCTCCTTCTGCTTCTGGAGCTGCTCCTTCTGGAGGCTGCGCTGCTTCTTGCGAAACTTGGCACGGCGGTTCTTGAACCACACCTAGAAGTGGTAAAATAACAATATCACCCCCTTCCAACTCACTGGACATACATATTCTGTTGTGCTATTTTCATATACATACATATATTTCTTGCTTTTATATTTTTTATATGTTTTTTCAATTTATTATTACTCAAAAAAAGTAATGATATACATACAATTATATATATATATATATTTATTTGTTTTTGTTTATTTTCTTTTCTGATTTGGATTTGCACCTTGTCGTTTCATTGCGCCATCCTTACAGAAAGATCTTGTACCTGAATTAATTGAGCCAGATCATGCCACAGCAAATTTAGGACAGTATGCGGATTAAAAAAGTTATTTTATCTGCATAGTCTTTTATTACTATTTAGCTTCATACATAAAAGCTTCAGATAAGTATTTTTTTTCCAGCCGTGCTCTATTGTGATGAGCAAGCAAACCATGGTGCAACTACGACACGCACACGCACACGCGCACACACACACACACACACACACACTTTACCTGCACGCGCGCTTCCGGCAGGTTCGTGCACATCGCCAGGCGCTCGCGCATCACAACATCTGGGTAGTGGGTCTTCTGGAAGGTCTTCTCCAGCGCCTCGAGCTGCTGGGCGGTGAAGGCCGTGCGACTCCGCCGCTGCTTGCGGTGCTGCGAGCCGTAGCGCGCCTCCAGGATGATGTCTTGAAACGTGCAGCCGTTGGAGGACAAAACGCACGGCGAGTTGGATTAATTGGACTGCATCGCTTTTGTTCGTCGTCGCTCTCTTGAGATAGTACGCGAAGGGAATTGTGGTCTCGTTCTAAATACATATTTAAACACATGCATCAAAGTACTCATAACAATTGTGTTGAATAATAATAAAAACGGTTCTTTTCTAATGTTCGGCCTATATAATAAATATAAATATATGCCTACACTGTATATGTATAATTTCACTCAATTACCAGCAAGTCTCTCTGCGAGTGTGAGCGCGTGCACCGACGGCCGGTAGTCGGGCGCGTGCTGCGCCTGTTGCGCGGCCTGCTGGTGCAGGTTGTACATGGCGCTCAGGGAGTTCATGGCGTGCAGAGAGTATCCGTTCACCCCGTAGTGCTGCATGGCGGCGACCTCCTGCAGGGAAAAACACACACACACACACACACACACACACACTGCCTTGACTCCGGCAACTGAAGTTTGGCCCGTTTCATTTGTGTTACTTACTTATTTATCCTTGTGTCTTATTTTATTACTCTTTGCGCCATTTTTTATGCGCGTCATGGTTTTTTTTGGTTTTTTTTTCTAAAGCTTAATTTCAAAAAGCATTTCTTGAACTTATAACATAAACCTTGCGTAAATATCGACTCTATATAGACTCTAATAATAGTAAAAAATTGCAATCATTTAGAGAGCAGTGTAGCAGGTCCCCCCCCCCATGGGTCCGCTTAAGGCCCATATATTTTAATATGTCCATTCATACAAAAGCGTTATCCATTAACATCCAATTATCGCTCATGTTCAATCCATTAATTATACAAAATACTTTTAATTGGGGTAATTATTACTCGTTCAAATAATGGACCGTGACAGATGCCTTATTCATTATCTCATTCAGTCAATTTATGCGACTGGCGAAGGAGCCCAAATCCCCCTTTCAAAACGTTGCTTGGAGAGATCAGGACGTTGGTGAATTGTGTTAGAAATTGATATAAAGTCATTTGTTCCGGATGTCGGGGGCAAACCTGACACCGGATTGGAGGATATTGTTTTGAATATGATTATTGATGTGTTATTTTCGATACTGCTCACATTACATTTTATTTCCCTAAAATAAACACATTTTTTGGGACTACGCAATTACAAATTACTTAAGAAATATAGCTATATATCTATTTAAATACACCACGTAATATTGATAGCCTTGACGTGTAGCCGCAGAGAAAACTTATTAAACATTTTTCTTCTCGGGGAAGCTCTTTCCAAAAAAATGTTTTTATATTTGTCCTTCGCGACTAGATATTCATAGATAAATTAAACGCTTCGGAACAGGATTAGATATGTATTAGTATAAAGGCGGCTGGTAGGAGGGGATGTCACTGAGGCCAAATAGTTATTATTACGACCATCTTTTTTTCTGAACAAGCACAGTCTATCCAGAGGTATCCTATAAGTTCCGATATATTACCAAAAATGTATTTTTTAACAGAACCCCCTTTCATTATTGTAATTTATTTTATTGCGTGTTAGTCATGTCTATGGCTTGTCTCCATCAACATTTTTCCAAAACTGAAGGCATCTTGGTTGACTCATTTACATTTCTTTCAGTGCTCCTATACTCCTTTTTAAATTACATTGCATTTGGAGTTTTAAAATTTCTGACCATCAGAAACGAAAATACGATTTATTCGAACGGATCTCCGTTTATTGTCCCTGGCGAAAAATAATATAATCTAGCGTTATTTAATCAGTTGTAGTTATTGACAACTATAGGAAAAACTATTATTTGGCCTAACAGTACATTATTTTGTTATTATTGTTGTTAATGACAATAAGCATAATCATCATAACAGCTGAATGTGGATGATCTCAACAAAGCACCTAAATTGTAAGAGATTTGATGTATTTTTTAAAGAAGCCTTTGAATGCTGCCTACTTGCCATTGAGTTTGCGCCGCTCAGACCAACCACAGTGTGTGTGTGTGTGTGTGGGTGGGGGTGTGTGCGTGCGTGCGTGTCTGTGTGTGTGTCTGTGTGTGTGTGTGTGTGCGCGCGTGTGTGTGTGTGCGCGCGTCTGTGTGTGTGTGTGTGTGTGTGTGTGTGTGTGTGTGTGTGTGTGTGTGTGTGTGAATGACGCCCGCAGTGCCCATTTCCAACCTATTAAGTTGCCGCGGCGGCTGATGAATGTGATCAGAGGCCAATGGGGAATAGTTTAATTCGCCGGGACAGAAGGTGCTTCGCTAAACATTTACTTGACTCCCCGAAGTATTTGAGTTGAATGGCGCTCCCCCCTCCCTCCCCCTCTCTTGCGGCCTCTTATCCCATCGCTCCGGGGCAGCGTTTTGGCTGAGATGTATGGCTCCTCCGCCGGCTAAAATATGCACGTTGATCCCCATTTGGCTCCCCGTCTAATGGAAGTGCAAATAGGTTTCGACTGCGAGGCCCTCCATTTATCATCACTGTTGACACGGACGGACGTACAGTTAGCGCCGTGGACACTTTCTGCGTGCGTGGGCGCGCTGGCTGCAGGTCTGGACACCCCGGTCTGGGAATACTCCCACGTTAAAGTAGTAGGCCTGCACCTTTCCGTGCGTGCATGTTAAAAATCGGTCCCAGCCCCCCATGCCTTGTCTATATCCAATCCTGCACAATAGGCCTACTTTGTGTGCGTGTTTATGCTTTTGTTGTTATTCATAAGTCTATCCTCGCTCCGGGCTGTGTGGGGGGAAAGCCTCCCCTGGCAGCCCACGCTCAATGCTTCGATTATCAAAACGTCATTATGTAAATTGGCATGTACAGTGCGCTCCCTGGGTGCGACTGAATTAGAAGGGAAATACAACCAAATGTTTTATGCTCAGTGCCCTCTGGGTAGGTTAGACGGCGACCCCACAGTCGGATCTTTGCTGTGTCATTCATATTTGTACTCCAAAGTGTCAGCGAGTTATAGTAGACATGTGTTCGATTAGGGAATTTCACGCGTGGGGAAGGAGGCTGGAGTATCAACATGCGTCCCTCACGTTTCCCCCCCCTCCACCTTCTACAATAGGCTAATTATAGATGTGCATATATTGAGATGTCCTTAAAACAAAAGTGTCCGCCTGGCTAAATGTTTGCTTTCCGTGTGATCATTTTCCATTCTGGGATTCTGTCAACTAAAGTGACTCATTCCGCGAAATAATATATCTGATGTTTATGTTTTATTGACATTTTTATTTATTTATTTTTTAATCCGGAGGCCATCGTTCTGTTTTAATAAAATGCATAAAAGACAAGCGTATTTCCCCACAGAAAGAATTATGCACACAAAAAATTACAACAGTTTAACTTTCCAACACAATCTGTTTTTTTCATGCTGTTCTTTTACAAACATACCTTTCCTAATTCGTTTATTAGAATAAATCATTTCCTTTAATAACGCTATGTTTTTTCATCTATAAACCTCTAAATATATTATTTTATCGCCTCTAATTGTGTGTCCTGTGGCTTGATCTTTTTCACGCGTTCCGAACAAGGCTGTTTTAATTCTCCCCCGAAAAATAAGACGGGTGCATGGATGGTGTTTTCAAGTTTTTTACGTTTCAAGCAACGGAGTTAAGGCGGTTCCTCTGATTCAATCGGGACCGCGACTCTTGTTCGCCTATTTTTCCCACGTGACGATACAAAACAGAATAACGAACGAAAAAGTTTTGATTGAATCCAAAAACCAAACTGTGAAAAACGCGAATAGGCAGGCAGTTATGCACAAGTTCAATAGACTATGGATAAGCTTAAAAAATATCATCATCATAATAATAATAATAATAATAATAATAATAATAATAATAATAATAATAATAATAATAATAATAAAGTTCTTACCGTTTCCCAAACTGTCTCGTCTCGTGGCGCTTGGTGTGGAACAGAATATCCAAGATCCGCACTGGTGTCGCGCTGCAGCGTTAACTCTATCGATCTGCTTTCACGCCACCTTTCTCCTCCTCCCTTCTTCCGCAATGGAAATTCAAAAGCGATCGGCGTCCGACGTGGGGGCGGCGCGCGCTCCTCCGTCAGCTCTCCCCGCGTCCGGAACCGTCGCCGCGTCTCGCGCCGACACCGCGAGCTGCCATCTACCGGTGCGCGGGCCGAGCGGCGGATTTTTAAAGAGCGCTCCGCGGGGGTCATGTGAGCTTTCTAGTGGCTCCCCGAGCTGTCAATCAACCAAAGAGGCTCTACTTCGCTCCACTGGAAGGGGCTTTTGTTGTTCCGTTCGATGACCCGACTTATTTTCCAAATTGTGGATTTGAAAGGAAAAATAAATGTGGGCGCTGTTCCCTTTTCTGTCAACACTTTTTTTTTTTCCCTCCCACTTATCAATGAAACTGTCAAAACGGTTGTTACCTAGATTATATATTTGTACGTTGATTTTGTGGTTAGTGTTATGTTGTTATTTATTATTATTATTACTATTGCTATTATTATTATTATTATTATTATTATTAGTAGTAGTAGTAGTAGTAGTAGTAGTAGTAGTATTCGTCGATTCGTATAAACAATTCAAACAATTCAAGATCAATTGAAAACATTTCATTCCAAAATATCAATGTTCAGGAATCCGGCTGCGCTATAATATTTTCTCTCTCTATATATTTTAATTTAATTTGTATTTCTTTGTTTCAGAATATTATCATTATTCTTTTATTGTATTATTCAGAGTAAAAACGTGGCTGAAACTCGCTATTTACCCTTCTTGTGTTTACTTTTCAGCTTGAGAGAGAGAGAGAGAGAGAGAGAGAAGATGGTAATAGATGCCATGGTAGTGCCTTTAGAGTTCTTCTCTGGCCTTGGAGGATTTGGGATGGGATAGGGAAGACAAGACGCCACCTCAGCCTCCAAAAACCCCTGTCTTAGAATGACTGCGGGTAAGAGGATTAGGGCAATAATGCCCTTCTTTTCTTGAAGGGTTTTTAGAGAAGATTTCTTCTCCCGCAGCAAAACCGTTTAGGTAGGAATTAAGGGCAGCGCAAAGTAACCTTTTAATGTAAAGCTTGCATATTTTGTTGAAGAATTCTTGATGGTAAAAAGCTCGGGCCGTGCAGGGTGAAAACCCCAACCGCAGTTTTATCTATGGCCATGTTTTTTTTTTTTCTGTCACGGGACATGTGAACTAGAGACAAAAGATGCGATCCGTGGAGTGGAAAAGGTTGTTATGTGCGTGTATTTCACCAATTCTCTACCAACAGCTGCATATTACAGCTCGATGCACACTGAGCGCCACCCAAGGGCCCAGCGTGAATAGTGAGAAAGGTTGCTTCATATTTGTACGATGCGATGTAAGGTTACTTCGGATTTTATATGGTTATAATAAAACGAAGTTGAGAAACTTCCATTAACAGCGACTATTCAGGTCTTCCTTCTCCAGGGGGTTACTTTGTTTTCTGTTGTAGCTGGAGCAGCCATGGGATATTATGGATCATTTTAACAATTCACAATTCCTAAATCATTTTTTGCTGAAATGTCCGAAAAATATTTTTGCTGCTGTTAGAAATAAGCCTAAGAGTGGACTTATTCCCTTTAAAAGGCTCCAGTTTGAGATGATTTCGTTCAACAGAGAAGGTTTGGTGAAAGAAATGAATCGATAGACGATAGAAGATAAATACATTTAATAACGAATAATAACCATTTGTTAGGCTGTTATTATTATTATTATTATTATTATTATTATTATTATTATTATTATTATTATTATTATTATTATTATTATTATTATTATCATCATTATTATATTGTTGATTTACATGTTAAGGGTTTCATAATTCGCGCGTGTTTTTATCTGATTATTTTTTTCTTTTTCACACGTGAAACTTTTCGGGGGTTCAGTTCCTTCTCTCAGCTTGGAGAACTCATGTCCCTCTCTCGTTTTCTCGCCTTGGTTATATCATTCGGTTTTCTAAGGTCTGAGAAAGAAAGAGGATTAACTTGTGAACCAATGGAAATAAGAACTTAAACGGGAGGTAAATCTGGGCACTGTCTCTTTGTGAAGACCGTTTCTAAAGCAATTAAAGCGAGAAAGAGTTTCTTCTCAGCGCCTCTCTCCCAAAGCTCCTTTGCGCGGAGCTTAGAGCGACGAGCTGTCCAGCGCGTCTGAAGGGTTTAAACGCCAAGAGTTACCAAGAGTGCCCCATTACCAACACTGGAACTCCAATTACCTATACTGGAGCCCCATTACCTACCAGTATTGGAGCCCCATTACCTACTACCACTGGACCCCCCATTAACTACCACCACTGGAGCCCCCATTACACACCAACACTGGAGCTCCCATTACCAACACTGGAACCCCCATTACCTACCACGACTGGAACCCCCATTACCTACCATTACTGGAGCCCCATTACCTACAAACACTAGACACCCATTACCTATACTGGACCCAACACTGGACATCCATTACCTACCAACACTGGAACCACCATTACAAACACTGGAGCCCTCATTACCCACCACCACTGAAGCCCCCATGACTGACCAACACTGGAACCCCCATTACCTACCACGACTGGAACCCCTATTACCTACCATTACTGGAGCCCCATTACCTACAAACACTAGACACCCATTACCAACACTGGAACCCCAATTGCCTATACTAGAGCCACCATTACCGACACTGGAACCCCAATTGCCTATACTAGAGCCACCATTACCGACACTGGAGCCCCAATTACCTATACTAGAGCCACCATTACCGACACTGGAGCCCCATTACCTACTAACACTGGAGCCCCATTACGATAAGATAATATAGTACTTTATTGATTCAGGCCCTTCAACAGCTCAGTGAGAAATAGTTCATAGAGTTCCCCATAACATACCAATACTGGAGCCAAAAGTCTATATTGGACCTTTCATACCCTTTTTTTGCATGATATTGATAGATATAAATAAATTAATGATTCATTAAGCAGGTCAAATGTATAACTTTTCCAAATGTAAAATTAATTAAAAATCAGCTGATTAAACCCCCCCCCCAAAAAAGTCCCCCCTAGAAACGTGATTTTGAAGTTTCTAGACACTATAGTGTGCCAATCTGGTGCATTCTTTTAAATTTGTATCGAGATGTTAAGACAAACCCTTAATATCGGGTAATTGTGGTCTCTAATAGCTAATTAATGGCCTTAATGATGTTTCTGTAACTTCATGAATACATTAACTCCACCATCCAGCAAACCCCAGCCTTTCCGGCACCATCCAAGGGTATTCCAGCATCTGTGCATCCCGCAGCAATTAATCATTTTGATGTGTAGTTTAAAATCGACTTCTTGCGGGAGACCTTTTTTGACAAGAATAACAAAGCAATTTGCCAGGAGCCACCTCTTCGACACCTTATTAGCCGCACTTCCACAGTAAGCCCTAGTTTTTCTTTGGCTATTTTGGACTAATTAGATACCTGGGTTTTAAAGGGACGGTGCGTATCATGAAACGCCACGCCTTGGAATCCTCCCGAAATCCCTCTTATTGGCGACAAGATCTCAGGATCTCCTCACCAAATCCCCCCTCTAAAAGTTTTCAACCTGTCAGTTTCCACTAAAAGCTGTATAATTCCCTCTCTTTCTCCATCCATCTCCTTCTCTCTCTCTCTCTCTCTCTCTCTCTCTCTCGCTCTCTCTCTCTCTCTCTCTCTCTCTCTCTCTCTCTCACACTTCTTTCTCCGCGTCTCAATCCCTCTGTCTCACTTTTTACCCTGGCCCTGTCCCTTTCACCTCTCTGTCTTTCTCTCCAAATCGCGTTTTATTCCATTCTCTCTCTCTCTCTCTCTCTCTCTCTCTCTCTCTCTCTCTCTCTCTTCCTCCCTCCCTCTAGCCCTCTAGCCCGGATCCCTCTGCACAAGGGGCCCCATTGTATAGTCCTAATCCAGTAGCAACACAGCTTTAGGGACATGGAGGGATAAAAGGCCCATCAAGCCCACAACTTTATGGGGGCAAATCTCTCCCTAATCCTTCGCTTTATCTAAACAAAAGCCCCTCTGGCTTAATCCACCTATGAGTTGAAAACTAAAAAAAAAAGAAGAAGAAGAAGTGGAGAGAGTGACAGTGAGTGTGTGTGTGAGAGAAGGGGAGAGAGGGGGGGGGGGAGAAAGAATGAGAGAGAGAACAAGAGATGGTTGGAAAAAAAACCTCACACACTCTAGGATTCAACTGTGAGTAGAGATCAAAAGCGCGAGGGCCTAAGTTTCCTGGAAGAACGAACCAATGCAGACAGGCTCATAGCAGCTGGGAAAAAAAGGTTGCCTCTTTGTATCCACCAAGACAACAGAATACAGAATATAGCTGCATAATGACAGCGTGCCAAGATTCCTTCACCTACAGTTTTCTCCATTCCACTGGGGATAAACATTGCCGCCATTCGGCTTTGGTGATGACATGCTGGGAAAAGGGTGATATGCGTTCCAATTTCCGTTATAAAATGTGGTGTTTTTTGTTGTGTCTGTTGAAGTGCTGAAATACAAAACATGTACGCAATTTGTGTTATTAGCAGTAGCATATTGCACATTAATAAGGGAAGCCATAACAGTTGGGCTAATCCATTGCGCAGGCTTGAGCCCGTTGAATGAATGAATCGGCAAGACAGAGAGGGGTGGTGGTGGTGGTGTTTCCAGGTCTCCTGAATAGGCCGTTCGACCTTCCTAAGATGTCGTGGCCTGAACCCAACAAAACACGGGTGAAGGAAGGTGACCCACTTGATGACCCCATTGTGCTCACTCGACACTGAAAACCTAGAGTAGGTATAGCTCGCGAACGTTATGACTGCCCAGCCTCACTGGCGGTGTAGCCTTCCAATCATTCTACAACCAGTACGTTCAGTGCTCGTAGAATGCTCAGATGATACTACAGTGCATTTGATATTTCAACCTTCTGCATCCTTTTTTAGACATGGAAAAATAAAATTCACAGTCCCCTTGACCGAGGGTCATTCTATAGTCATTCTATATGGGTATCCTGCTTTAAACAACAACTATTATAATGGCAAGTCTCGTGGGATCCTGGATGTTCTCTGGCAACCACTTAAAAAAAAAAAGGCCCTTGCCATCCTTATAAAGCTAGGATGCAATGCAGATTAAAATCCAGCATTCAAAAGATTAAAAAGTTCTGTATTTTAAAGGCTATTTGACCGGAGTAGACCCCCCCGTTCTCCTTTGCGCTATGCCAATATTGGCACAGGGCATCGTCCCCGCTAAGCTAAGAGTTTTTCCCCCAATTAAAGAGATGGGTTCATGAGGCCAGATCCTCCCAGCGATGACAATGCCCCCACCCGCCCTCCGCAAAGCCCCCCTGGCCTTAGCCCCAGAATCCCTCCACTTCCTCTAAAACATCTGTCTTTACTTTGGCAAATCCCACTGTATCTGCTCCTCTATGGGACGATCAGGCCCTAATCTAGAGGCTGGCGTTGAATCCAACGGGAAATCTGTGAGATAGGTGTCTTGCTGGAGATTGTTCGGGAAGTTTAGGTGGTACGGGACAGGATGATGTTTTCACAACATGCATATGAATGGTGTTGCCACTGATCTCTCGTGCTCCATGTCACTTTGGCACTGTGCTCATCAGGTTGCTGTCATTAACTCTCCCAATTAGTGTCTCCTCTCCGGCTCCCTTCCCTCTTAATTGAGCTAACACGGGCCTAATGAGGCAAAGACTTGGGACAATTTACTCATTAGAGCCAATTAAACCCATCCATAGCGATCCAATTTGGCAGTGGGAGGCGGATGGGGATGGGAACTGCACATCGTACGGCAAACCATACCACCGAGCATCTTGATAAGCGATTGATTCTAAAATATCTTTCATGCGCTTGTTACTTTAGCAGCTACGAATGGTTGATTGAAGGGGTTTCAAGGCAATCACGATTTCAGCAAAAGAGACTATTTGAATATTCATTGAGGATTCAAGATTCAAGATTCAAGATTTTTATTTGTCACATACATATACATACTTCCATATATATATGCAGTGAAATGTAATGCACCCGGTGATAGCACACAATATGTCCTAGGAAAAAATAAAAAAATAAAATAAAATAAAAAGTAGAAAATTCCTTTCTAATAGACCGACTAACTGACTCCTAAAACGTAATACAGTAAGTTGAATACTTATAGAATAAGATAAAAAATATATAGAATAAAATACAATAAAAATAAATTGAAATAAAATGGAATAGATAGAAGGAACTGGTCTAACAGGGCGTAGCTAGCTCTGTTAGACAACTTGACGGCGCCACATGCTTCCACGCCCTTATGGGCCGGCCTATTTAAGCAGTCGGACCCTCTAAAGTAAATCTAAGAGTTGTCTGTCAGAAATTTAGATATGAGATATAAGACGGATAAAGCTTGAATAAAACCCTTTGTGGGCTTTTTGGACTTGGGAAATATTCCCAGTTTATGGATATACAGTTGATTGTATTGAGGTGCAGCGTTGGACCGGGTTGAGGGAACGTTCCCTCTGGTGGTGGTATCGCTGGTAATACTGGGTAACACGTCATAGCAGTCTGATGATCAGCGGCTGGATGAAGGCAGCATCTCCCCCGTCGTCTCCTCCGCCGTGCTGGGATCATGCCCGGCCCCCAGGAGGAAAATATTCCCACAAAGTGGCGAGGGAGACACCAGGCAGCCAGCCCTGATGCCGTCCCCGCACCACCACAATAAAAGTATAAATCCTCCTCTTCACAGCGTATTACGGGAGCGAACATAAGGGATTGTGTCATTGTTGCCCCGTAATCTGGCTTTAAATTCCTTGTTTTACAAATGGGCCTCTTTAAAAAGCTTGTCTCATTTATTTCGTGCTTGTCTTACCAGCACAGCCCCCCACCCCCCTCCCTTTCATCCTGTATTAACCTGCTGGTTTCCCAAGAGCAATGTTTTATGTATCAATGCTGTGTTGTGCTGGTTTGTTCGCTGCTTTATTTCATTGCTGCATGCGTGAGTGTGTGTGACTCTGATGACCCCCAAGGAGCTGTTATCAACTGTCCTTGTCCTATACCTCTGCTCTCCTTTCATATTCTTATTAGATTAGTGTGCCAATAAGAAAAGTTGATGTTGCTAACAAAATAGGTCAGCCGCACACACCGCCACAGCTAGAGATATTATAATATTTCCGAATGCCTTTCCCCTATGTCCTTGCCCTCCAAAGCTGAGGGTAATATCTGATCCTGCTTTGGATATTGAGAGGGTGGCATTTTTTTCTGTCCATTGAACAGGCAGTCTGCATGAAATAAGTCCCGGTGTAAAAAAAAAAAAGAAAAAAAAACCCGACACACTCACTTTCTCTTTCTATATTATCTCAACTGGGTCATTCGAATAGATCTAATGGTATTCAGGGGACGTTAGAAAATGTGAGTTGGTTAGTCGGGTAAATGATCCAAAGATGTAAGAAAATCGTGTGAGGGCATACCAGCAAACGCAGTGTTCCACGTATCTCAGTTTGTAGTCAAAATCATTTCTTTTGACACAAACTTACTTGTCCAAATCAATGTTTTATATTGTCGCGTGCGATTGCTGAGATGCCAAAAGGATTCTATTCATCAAACCGCCTTCTGTGGTTGGGCGGTAATCAGGTTGTTTTGAAAGCCTAACAAGCCGCATCAGTTTCCCATAGGGATGCACCAATTGTGAAGTTCTTGGCCGATACTGATACCGATGTTTAAAATAACAATTTGGTGGTTAGCTGATGCCGATGCCGATGTTTAGTGAGTTCCTGTAAACGCAGCTTCACTTCTGACACAATTTACAGTTTTCCGAGATCCCGTGAACAGGTCCCGATACAATCTTTCGAACTGGAGAGCAGTGTCCGTGTCTTCTAACGCAATACCGGAGAACAAGTCCAAATTGACATAGCATTGGCATGAGCACACACACACACACACACACACACACACACACACACACACACACACACACACACACACACACACACACACACACACACACACACACACACACACACACACACACACACTCTGACAGACTGGACTGGGGGAGGGGGTGAAGCCTGGCAGCAGGTCTGGTTCCAGTCCGCTGTTCTTTTGACTCTCCTTTCTCTTAGTCCTTTTTTCGCCGGCCCCGTCACTCGTTCCTTCCGCTTCCCTCCTCCTCCTCCTCCTCCTCCTCTCTCTCACCTCGCCACCTCTGAATGGAATCTTGCTGGGCTCAACCGGCTGGATAACGAGGCGGGCAGGGCCGTCCCAGCGGGGGTACGGCAGTGTATGTTTGTGAGTGTCTTTGTAGACCCCCAAGTGTATTTAAGTTGTTATTTGCCTTCCCGCCCACTACACACACACACACACACACACGCACACACACACACACACACACACACACACACACACTGTGAAGCCCTCCTCACCTATTAGCGTTGACTAGGTCCTCCTCCCCAGCAGGGAGCAGCATGGGGAGGTGGAGCAGAGGCTAATGGACATGTTTGTTTACCTATTTGTCCCTGACATGATCAATTGATCAGCGGGCTAATTCACTGCCACCACGGGCTCATTACATTTCCATCTAAATTGCAAATGGATTTCTCTGAGGCTTCATCTCCCTTCCCATCTCTATCGTGTGTGTGTGTGTGTGTGTGTGTGTGTGTGTGTGTGTGTGTGTGTGTGTGTGTGTGTGTGTGTGTGTGTGTGTGTGTGTGTGTGTGTGAGACTATATGTGTGTGTGTGTGTGTGTGTGTGTGTGTGTGTGTGTGTGTGTGTGTGTGTGTGTGACTATCTGTGTGTGTGTGTGTGTGTGTGTCGAAATAAGGCTTTAACTTTACTCACCAGAACTGCGATAGGCAAATCAAATAGCAAGCAAAGAGACTTGAATTTGAAGGATTGATAAAAAGCTAGAGCGAGCCGACTTTTCGTGCTGTAAAGCCTTCTCTTCTCATCGAATGCGCATCTGCATCCGACAGTCGGAGCCTCCCCCTAGTGGCCGTCGGATGAACGTCTAAGTCTCGAAGCACCAAATATCTCCAACAGTGAGTAGTTATCTCAGCTAGACATTTATCGTTTTTTCCCATGAATAAGAGTTAAAAATGTCCTGTATATAGTGTTGAAATTAAAATACAGTGTATATTGTGTATACACAATTTGATGGAGTGATAGTGAATAATGGTGACATCCAAGGTTAATGTTAACAATGCCATGATTGTATACACATGGCTTTTACCTATTTTTAAGCCCAATTTGAATTGAACTCGTAGTGTCGATAGGACGCAGAAAATCCCACTCTCCAGAGGAATGAATGGACTTCCAGTTTGCCCTTTTCGTTTATCATACTCGGTGTGAAGCCGGCAAAATACAAACCCGATTATTAAATTATTAAACCCAATCTTGAGCACTTAAAGAATGCCCTTTTCTGTGTTACTGAGTAATGCATGTATGCAGATAACCACCATTCATCGTCATTGTATACGTACGATGGATAAGGTACATGTCAACCGCACGCACACACACACACGCACACACACACACACACACACACACACACACACACACACACACACACACACAACTCCTCTGGGGAGAGGAGTAAGCTAATTCTTGGATGGTAAAGCCTGTGATTATGTGTTGCCGGGAAGATTACAGCTAACGATTACTGATGCGGAATTTAAACAGTGGGGAGTGAAAAGCCAAATTGAGCAGCAGCGGGAGCCCACTAAGCTAAGCGGTAATTGACGCTATCGCAGATTTAGCTCACAGGAAAGGCGATTTCAGTAACAAAATCACCATTTTTTTTTACATGTTTAAAACCACGTTTGTGTGTTTAAATACTTACTTTTTTTACTTTTAATATTTAAAAATGACAGATCATTTCTGCAATTCTGTGTTTTAATTTTGTGAGAAGGAACAGATGCATTCATACAGAGGCATTCATGGACGGAAGGACAGATGGATGGATGGATGATGGATGGATGGACGGATGGAGGGATGGATGACAGGACCTTAACTTTGACATCCAGTGGGAATCATTTGTTTCATTGGCCATAATGGGCTTTATATGATGACTCCTCACCCCTGTCAGATTCCACCATGATACCTACATACACAACCATTCATTACCACTTAACATACATACACACACACACACACACACACACACACACACATGCACGCACAGGGCAGACTCCGATCAATGGTCGTAAATTTGATCTCTGACAAGTCTGACACTTGCACCCACGAGGCCGCCGGTCACTGTGTTTCTCTTGACCACCCTTACTATACACACACACACACACACACACACACACACACACACACCAGCACTTTTCTTGCCCTCTCTCCTTCCTTCCTTCCCCTGACAGACTTTTCAAGGACCTCGTTGACCCCTGACCCCGCCCCACTTGGCACGGTTATTGATTTTTTTCCCCCTGACCCTCTCAATCCGGGCGGAGAGCGGGGGAATTAGCTGCTGTGGCCAGGTGTAGCAGGGGGGGGGTGCGATCGATGGCAGAGCAATGGCTGAGCTCGCAGCTGCCAGGAATGACAGTCAGTCAGGAGGAAAATCAAAAAAGGGGCTCGAGGCGAGATGGGACGAACGAGCAGACTGGTCAGGCTTTGCTGGGTTTTTGTGCTATTTTTAGACTGTAGTTGTTGCTCAAGATGGACTGGTGTTTTATTCACTAATATACTGTATATGAGAGAAATTGGAGGCGCGTTTTTTTCATCCAAACCACTCTGGAAATAGCGGTTGTTCGGTAAGCAGTAATGTTTGGCTGAAAGAATGAATGACGTGAAGTGAAGTGAAAACTACTTGGAAATGT
This sequence comes from Zeus faber, assembly GCF_960531495.2. Taxonomy (NCBI): domain Eukaryota; kingdom Metazoa; phylum Chordata; class Actinopteri; order Zeiformes; family Zeidae; genus Zeus; species Zeus faber. The sequence goes on along the minus strand of NC_137196.1, from coordinate 8,377,215 downwards.
GTCCAAACTCCACCAGTAACAAACTCAACGTATTATCCTGAACCATGAAATGCATAAACATTTCCATTATGCATTTGGCAATACCCAAGTGAAAAAAAAAGTATACTTGTGTGTGTTATCCGAAGGTACGCTTATTATATTTGGTATACTTTTTTATGTATTCACTATTAATATACTAAAATTGTGTTGAATAAAAAACACTTACGTTGTAGTTAGTTTATTAGAATTTATACTGACAATATGCTTACAGTATATATTTTCCATTTATTCTTTGGTTACTTTTGACCAGCAAAATAACTTTTAAGTTAGTGTTTCAATAAACATTTTGTAAGTGTACTTACAAAGCTGTACTTTAAGGACCAAAAAAATGCACTTCAAGTATATAAGATAGAAAACATTACGTGGAGCTAGTTCTCTCAGACAACTTGACGGCGCCACATGCTTCCACTCCCTAATCCCTTCCTGCATTGCTGCCCTCCCTCCACCTCCCCTGCATCCACCTGTTGGGCTCTACTCATCTACCCAGTGGGGGGGATTTTTAGCTCATCACTCCTGTGTTTTTAGCTCAGGAAGGATGCCTTTTCTTTTCTGTTTCTGTTTTCTGTCCACCTCACCAGGAGTGATGAGCAGCGGAGCCCAGACGCCCAAACTCAAACGATCCATTATAAAGAAAAAAAGATGTAAAAGTAAATCTGTCTATATTTTTTTTGCGCTTTCCTTCCATCCAACCAAAGGGAAAGGAAAAAAATTGTTTTGGTTGACCAGTAAGTTCGGCGAGTGAGGGTGGAATTACAGGGGATCTACTGATATTGGGTTTGGTCACATTTTCCAGCGAGTTGACACGGCGCTTCCTGTTCTTTTGGGATGGCAAAGTTTGTCAAAATCGCGCTCAGATGCAACCCGCAGATGTTCGATATATCCGCATATGCAAAACAGCCCTTTGAGCAAAGCGCGAGCGAGTCCTATAGTCCTTTTTTTTTAAACTGCGCTCGCCGTAATCCCTTCCCATCCCCATTCTCTCCCCTCGTGGATCAGGTTGGAGATTTCACACCGGTTTTTCTGGAGGTGCCGCAGTTAGACTTAATCTTTTTCCCCCAATTTTTTTTTTTATTTCCCCAGCATCCTTGCAGCAGATTCTCCCCCTGTCACTTTTGACGTCGCCGAGAAACTGATTTGGCTTCCGTAATCTCTCCTCGCATTCCCCTCCCTCCCACCACTTAGAGAGAGAACCTCGGAATATCATAAGGAGATTAGTTTGTTCGTAATTGATTGAGTGGCCCCCTCGGCGCGGAGCCCCCAAGATACTTCAAAGTGTCTGAATTAAGACCTTGGGGGGGCGCGTGGGGGTTTGGAATGAGGGATGGAAGCAGGAAGGGGTAGAGGAACGGGCGAGAGGAGGCCGGCCAGGGTCTGCTGCGAGGCTACCGCTGAAGCTCTTAGGTTGCCAAATAAGAGTTCAGACTGATCCAGGATGGTCGTTAATTGGCTGATAAAAAGCTGGTCTTGGTCAGAAGAGGCAACCCGACAGAGATGATCTTTAGGATCCCGCTTGCTTCACAGACTGGTTTCGAAAAATATATATTTTTATCTTTTATTTTATCTAATCTCAAATCGCATATGGCTGAGACAACTCACCTTTTACTGTTTTTCCCCTTGGAAGAGTATTATTATTAATACTCTTAGAATAGTATTATTTTACTTGCATCGCCCAGCCACTTTCTCACTTAAATACTTAATTTATGGATCTCTCTCTCTTTTCTCTCTTTTTGATAGTTTGTTCATTATTTGTTGCTCATTTATTAATTTTCTTCTTCTTTCTTTCTCACTTTCTCTTTTCTTTTCGTCTTTCTTTCTGTCTCTCTTCCTGACTTTCTTTCTCTCATCTTTTCATTTTTTTCTCTCTTTATTGGTTCCTTTTTTTCTTTCTTTCTCTCTCTCTTTCTGTCTTCTTACCATGCCTTTCTGTCTTTTTTCTTTCTTTATTGCATACATTTTCTTAATTTTCTGTCATACTTCTTTTTTCTTTCTTTCTTTCTTTTTCTTATTTTTTTCTGTCTCTTTTATTCTGTTCTTTCTTTCTTTCTTTCTGTTTATTTCAATTTTTTAAATGTCTTTATTGCTTACTTTTTTCCACTTATTCTTTCTTTCTAACATTTGCTTTCTCTCCCTCTTATCTCTCATTGTTTTTTTCTGTCTTTCTTCCTCCAATCTGGTCTTTCTTTCCTTTTTTTTTCTTTTGAGTCTCCAAAAAGGTGCTTTGATTTGAGACCCCTTATTTTCCCGGGGATTTTCTTAACTTTAAAATGGACAAATCGAGGTTCAAATTTTAAGATGAGAAAAACCTACGCGCAAAGGGGTAACAACTTGAAAAACTGTTTGAAAAGTTGATTAAGTGACTGTTTTTTTGGGGTTTTTTACAGCGTCCTTCCCGCCTTTCTCTCTCTCTCTGTTTGTCTGACTCTGTCGCCCTCGCCCCTCCATCGCTCTGCTATCAGCTCTGACCCAACGCCCATCGTAATCCTCTTACCTCTCGGCTCCATTACCCATTTCAGCCACCTCCATTTAAGACGCCGCTCTGAAGAAAATAAGGGGTCTCCACTGTCTTCTTTAACCCCCCTCCCCTTAAATCCCTCCAAATATGTATGACTTATGGACCCTCTCCTTATAGACTGTCTATTGTCGTGCATACGGACGAACGCACGTGTGTGTGTGTGTGTGTGTGTGTGTGTGTGTCTAAATCTGAGGGAATATTTTTTTAAGGGGGAGCTCAGGATTTGAGTATGGGAGTTCGGGGTGGGATGGGGGAAATTGCCCCCCCCCCCCCACCTAACCCCTGTCCCTCCAAAGCCAAATTGAAAACGACCTAAGTCGTTCCTCTCCCAGGCGGGCGCGGCCGAGCCATGGGGGATTATCTCTCATTTCGTGTTTTGTCTTTAATCCCCGAAACTTCGCCTCTGGCCTCATCGCTGCCGGAAGTGGAGCCCGTGATAATAAGTTCAATTAGTGTGTTTATGATTATTTATCGTGACTCTGAAACACCGTTTCACACTCTGTGATTAGTCACATCTCCCTTTTAACTGCTCCGCTCGTGATCCCCCAGTGCCCAATCTCTCTCTACACCCTGTATTTCTCTCTCTCTCTCGCTCCCTCTCTCCCTCTCTAATTTACCCCTTCCTTCTCTCTGGGGATAGATTAAACCCCCTAATCCCCCGGCGTCCTGCAGTTAATTGATATCATTTAACTATGACACGGTCCTGGGTGGTTCCACACTGCTACCTCAGGGAGAGAGACCCTACAGCCCCCCACCCCCCATATCCCCCCTATCCCCCACACCCAAATGTCTCTTCCTCATCAACCACGTTATCCTTTTCCATTCTCTCTGCTACCTTTGAGGCTTTTTCTTCCTTCCTTCCTTCCTTCCTTCCTTCCTTCCTTCCTTCCTTCTCTCTACCTCTCTCACTCCCAAGGCTCACCATTCAACAGCAATTAGTTGCATATGTGGGAGTGTGCATTGGGGAGGCGGCACCCTGAGACCTGGCGGTCTCAGGGTGCCGCCTCCCCAATGCCGATCCAGTTTCAACAGCCTTGGGAGTTTGGGTCAGTGGCAGCTGATGAGGAAAGCGGGGGTGTGTGTGAAGAATACAGTGTATGAAGTGAATTATGCTAAATTACAACCAGAAAGCTACAGTGCCATGAAAAAGTATTATTATAATAATAATAATAATAATAATAATAATACATTTCATGTATAATGCATCTTTCATTGGGGACCAATCTTGAGGGGCTACATAAAAAAAAAAAGATAAAAGAAGAACCAAACAACAGTGAAAAAAGTTACACCCATATGCCCAATGTGGAAAAAGTAATTGGTCCTTTAACTTAATAACTGGTTGTTCCATGTCCAGCTATAACTGCAGCCAAATGCCTGCTCTGATATCTCACTGTCGGGGAATTTCAGCCCACTTTTCTTTGCAGAACTGCTTTAATAACTTTGATACCTTTTTTTTCCATTCAATAAATTAAATGATGATAAAAAAAAAATGTTGTGTGTTTACCCAGGTTCCCTTTGTCTTATAATACAATTTGTTCAAAGAACTGAACCCATTTAGTCAGACAAATATGCAGAAGTAGAGGTAATCAGTAGGGGGGCAAATACCTTTTCACAGGACTACAACACATGACTAGAAAACGGTGTTTACCCTCTTTGTTTGTTTGTTTGTTTGTTTGTTTCTTTCTTTCTTTCTTTCTTTCTACCTTTCTATCTTTCTTTCACCTGTTGTGATTGTCATTAAAACTGGGGGATCGTCATTTGGGGCCGTGGAGCTCTGGAGGTATACAAAAGACACATTCTGTGTGTTCAAAATCTTTATTTAACGGTGAAAAAAAATTTAAACAGTCGTTTTGATTGGTTATTATTATCATCAATTTGTTTATTGTTTGTTTGTTTACAGCAGTGCTATCTAACCTGTGACATCTCCAGAGGCTGAAGGTCACACGTGTGTGTTGTCTAAACCGCCGTGTATGCTCCCCCCCAGTGGATTTTGAAAACGAAACCGTCATGAAAAATCCAGGATTTGCCGGCGTTTGTGTGCCGCAAATCCAACGATTACTTTGTAAATAGCATCTCGCTCGCTCATAATCCACAAATCTTGTTTGTCCCATGGCAACGGAAGTGGAAAAACCAATAAAGATACATAAAAGGACTATATCCGTTTATTTAAATCGTTCAAAGCTGGCTTTTTTTCTTTCAGTTTGTTCTTTTAAATAAAATGTTCGTGCAATGGTTTGAGTTCTCGCCTGACCTCACCATTCACCTCATCATATTAGATATATAATAAAAAGATTGGATAAATATCTCATAAAAAAGAAAACTGATTTAATGTTTTCTGATTTCTATTTTACCCTCAATTTGGCACGTTTTGTCATGTTTAGCTTCATAAGTATTTTCAAAATAAGGGCGCTGTAATTCAACGGGTAATGGTGTTTCTGACATCGAAACGCAACTTCCCAACAGTACTTTGGTCTTAAATTATGTCTGAACTGGGATATTTTGGCATAACACAGACTCCTCAGGGCGCCCTGGTAGTCTGCATGACGGGCACGTTTTATTTTGACACTCCTTTACATTCCTCATATACATCCTCCTGCCCCTAAACCTGTGCCGAGTGTGTTGACTCTATTATCAGGCCTGTGTTGAAATGTTACACCCCGACTTCAAATATGTAGCCCTTTCTCCCTCTCTTTTTCTTAGCTGTAACTTTCTTTTTTCCTCCTTTCGTCCCTAGATCTCTCCACCCAACGACCTTTTATTTTTTCACAACGCAACACACATCCCTGTCTCCCGATGGTGAAACCCCACAGCTGTGTCAGTGAAATCACTGTCATATTTCTCAGGCGGATGGAAACATTCTGCCCAGGCCTGAAAAACATAATAAATAGAGGGGCGCACTGTCTGCTCTGGGCTTTAGCAAGTACTCGTAATGTGATCGCTCTTCAACCTGCGACCCGCCAGACGCGCTTTCATCGGCTTCCCATTCGACCGGGTCAGCTTTTAAGCTGTCTCTGCGTTAATATACATATAAATATACTAAAGACTAGATAACTGATCATATACAGTATCTGAAGATTTTATTGAGCAACAGTATAATCAATTAAAATAAGAATTAATGCAGCTTTATGCCGTGACATTTTTTCCTGCACATATATACAGTATGTACTGTATATGTATGATTTATGTCAAATAT